>NW_027498476.1:0-142619 GCF_021521415.1 Bidens hawaiensis | reverse complement strand
CGGTAGAAGTGATATGTAGTCCCTGGCACTTACCCATATTGTAATCAACCAAATAGAATATGATCAAATGTTTGTGAGAGTGAACCTTCGAATGGGGCCTATCAAGTATTTTGACTCAATTGCCAATTTTCCGTCTCTAATACAAAGTATTGATTGATTAATAACATGAAAAAAAATAATAGATGCTTGTGAAATTGAACCTAAGAATGTAACTGGTCATATTAACGTATGTTTGCATAACATGAATCGTGTCTTCAAAATATAACACATTTAATTTGCTTGAGTATAAACTACCAAGAAATGAATGCAGAAAAAGAGCAGCAGCATATTTTGCCAACTTCATGGCTGCATAAAGAAAACTTACTACTGATACACTCACTACTCATACAATTAAAGCATCTCAATGGTATTAGTAGCTATTGAATTCAAAGGAGCAAAAAGAAGACAACAAAAAGAGAAGAAAGTAAAAAAGCTACTACCACCTACTAAGTAAATAATGTACTAAAATACAAAGTTGCTATTGAACTGTAGATAATGTTCTCCAGTCCATAGTTGCAGGTTGTGATTTGTGAATGATTGTTGGTGTACTAAAGAAAAGTTACACTTGGGACTTTTATCAAACACCTTGTGTTCACTTGCAGACTATTTATTTATTTGCTATTGAACCGTGGATCACTCAGTTGCTAATTTTCCATCGTAAATAATGTATTAAATTATTTTTTTCAGAACCCAAAAAAACAAAAGAATAAAAAAATTGCAAATCTGAACTCAAAACAACTAATTCATTCGATCTTCCTCAAGTACACAGCTAATTCCATCTTACTCAATAACAATATGAATTATTGCTTCATAAAAGAGTTTGTCTGCTTACTTTTTTTGAAGAAAAAATAGAGACACAAACGATCGAACCGTTATGAACTGGCGATTGAAGTCTTTAAACTTCTGTCTATTGAACTTTATATCACCGGCAATTGAACGCTTATGACGATTGAAACACAGAAGACAACAAAATACTAGGGTTTGAGGATATGCGGTTTGATTGTGATTCGTTATGAGGGTGAGCGGATTTGGAAATTACATGGTACAGTTACGAGTGGCTGTTACATTGGAAATTATATTGGAAGGTTATATTTGAGAATTCACTGTACATATTAATTATTTAATTAGACAGGAGAGAGAAAATACAGTGATTTTTAGTATAATTATATGATATATATTGATATACGGTAGGAAATGAGCTGAGAATGCTCTGACTAGAGGGAAACTAAAAATGTTGATTTGAGATCATTTCCCGCTAATCAATAATTCAAAGCATGATAATATTATATTAGGAGCCGATGTAAGTTTTAATTTTATAACTTAAATATTTTTTTATTAGTTTATAAAAATTAATTTCCTTTTCTCTGATTGATTAACTAATTTATTTATTAACATGTAGAGCAAATAACTACATAAATATAAAAATAAGTTAATACAAAATAGATGAGGCAAACCCAAGCTAAAATCAAGCTTGAAAACTACTTACAAACCAAGCTCAAGCCATTTTAAGATTATTCGATCTCGAGTTTTTAAAATATGCTTGTTTAATATAATACAATTACCATTATGATTTTTGGTGCCCCAATATAACATTTCTTGCGTAATATAACATGTTTCGTCAAACATGGTAAAAAGTAGGTAATACTTGATAAATCAAAATGATTAATTGTCAAACATAATCATTGTAGGTCTATATAATGATTAATGGTAGTGAATTGTGATAATATGTAGTGATTCAAGTACACATTATGTTCACCAATACCCAAAATGACTTGCATCATATGGAGTATATAAAAACTTTATGGAGGTGGTTTGCGTCATGTGGCGTCACGTAACCATAAGGGTTTTTTTTTATATTGAATTCTTCTTCAATTTAAACACTCGCACCCGTCGCTGACGACCTCGCCCCTTTTATTCCCACGACTTCTTCCACCTCCCGGTCGAGACATCTCCACACATTCATCCTCGTTATCACCGAAATCACATTGTTTAAGTCAAAATCTCAAGCATAAAACTTCGGTGATTCCATATCAATCAAAAACGAGGATTTGGACCTTTTTGGTCGTCACTACTTCCGGACCCAATGGGGTATACGACGGCCCACTTAGGGTGAACATGGAGATGTTGCCAACACTTCATGTAATTAAAGGTCTGTAACATCCTGCGTTTGATAAGAATTAATAAAATAAATTTCGTTCATTTTATAAAGTGTCGTGTGTCGGTTTAAATAAATAAACTAATAGAAGGTGGGCTTGGACTTTAGAAGATGGAAAATAAGGAATGGAATGGGCCTTAGGTCCATGGGCTTAAGGGAGTATAAATACCCCTTAAACCCTAAACCTTTCCATTTTTATCCATTCTCTACACCATAGCCTACACTTTGGAAAACACACACACCATCCTATAACCCGAACCAAGATCCGAAGTCGAAACCCAAGATTGTTGGTGCTAGATCGTTGTGACGAACCAAAACAACATCAAAGACCAGCTCGTGTTCGAATACCGACTCGTCTAAGGTACGTTTTATATATAGAAATCGTTCGTATAGGTTCGGTTTGATTAAGGAAATCATAGATCTGTGTTAGTTTGTTAACGAATCCAAAACAACAAATCTTATGGAAATTGGTTAACATTTGATGGGTTAATTGTAAACCTAAGTAAACCCGTAACCTATATGCCTAAATCGCACCCCTTAAACATCGATGTTAGGCCGATTTGATGGTTGGGGTTTGTAGGCGCTGGTCAGACGATTCCGTTGATACCAAAATCGTGATATTTGCTTAAGAAACGAAGGTTTAATTGCAGATCTAAGATCTGTTGACTATTTGTTGTTCTTGACGATTTTGACTTTGACCCTTGAGTCAAAATCTGGATAAGAACTATTGGTGATTCGTTATGGGAGCTTAGCGAATCAGAGGGTGATTCGTTAGCTAGTTCGTTATGGGAGCTTAGCGAATCAGAGTGTGATTCGTTAGCTAGTTCGTTATGGGAGCTTAGCGAATCAGAGGGTGATTCGTTAGCTAGTTCGTTATGAGAGCTTAGCGAATCAGAGGGTGATTCGTTAGCTAGTTCGTTATGGGAGCTTAGCGAATCAGAGGGTGATTCTTTACCCAATTCGTTAAGGGCAAAGTAACGAACTAGGAGTTTAATATAAAGACAGAATGGTCCCTGGACTTAGAAAAGAATTATATAATTACATAACAGCCCTTGGAACTTGGCAATTTATGAAAGATACCTTTAAAGGTAAATGAGTAACGATTAACTAACCAGGTAATGATTTAATGAAGTAAAACAGCTTAGACGTGTAAGACTAATTAAGTAGCAATGAGATGACTAGAGCGGTACTTAATACTGTAATTATTATAAAGTTAGTCGTGCACAGCTCAAGAAGGGAATAACCGTAAACGGTGAAAGCAACCGCATTGAGGTGAGTTTCTTGCCCCACTTCCTTGTTATGTTTTCGGGGCTGTGTGCATACTCGATGTGATAGTTAATACACTTACCTTATGTGGTAAGTGTATGCCTCGTATGATTTATGTATGATGATTGCTTGATTTAAGTGGTAAGTGAATATTGCATGTACCGTTAGATGGTAGTTAAAGATATGATTGATAGGTATGATGCAAGATATGATGTATGTATGAATATATGACATATGCATAATGTATGTATGTTATGTTGATGGTGCATGAACGCTCTTCGGAGATTGCACGTATTGTCAAGGAAATTATGTAAGAGCAGGTATGGTACAGTAGCATGAAACAAAGGGACCAGACCCTAATAATATCTGTGATGGTAGGGACTAGACCCTTATAATATCTGTGATGTTAGGGACCAGACCCTTATAATATCTGTGATGTTAGGGACCAGACCCTTATAATATTTGTGATGTTAGGGACCAGACCCTTATAATATCAGGGATGTTAGGGACCAGACCCTTATAATATCTGTGATGTTAGGGACCAAACCCTTATAATATCTGTGATGTTAGGGACCAGACCCTTGTAATATCTGTGAGGTTATAAAGCGAAAGGCTCTTTAAATAGGATGGATAGCTACGTATGAAAAGTAAGTATGAATAATGTACACTCCTTCGGGCACGTGTACAAGTATGAGAACAGATTGTATGTTGTATGATTAACTATAACTCACTCAGCGTAGCTGACTTTTAGTATGCACACATTTGAGTAGAATGAGGCAGGTAGCTTGAGGAGGACACATGGCAGAGTTGGACGAAGCTGGCATCTGAAGATTTTGCTATGATGTTTTATTTTAAAAGACTATGTTTTGTTTTTAAATGACTATGAATGCTCGATAAGACAAGAATTATGGTTATGGAATGTAATGGTTTGAATGTTTTTAATGTTCCGCGAATGTTTTAATTAACTCTGATATTTAGAACTGCGTTTAAGAGTAAATCCAACACGAAAGTAGGGCTACCGGTAACGGGACCTTACAAGGTCCCTTGAACCAGATTTTTTAGCTTTGCTCAACCCGAGTTGTGTTTTCGGCTTTGGTTGAATCACCGGCTCGTGTTGCGTCTCTGGCACCGTCTTATCTTGTGTCACCGACATGTTCATAGAAGAGCCAACAACCATTTAGTTAATAATATCGGCTTGTAAGTTGGACATGTCTAAATATTACATGCACACCATCATGTTCAAGTCGAAATTAACACCGACCGGAAAGTTGGGGGGATGCTTGACTCGCTTGGGTGGTATTCGGTTGAAGGGTGTTAATACGTTGATCGGATGAAAATTGTCCAAAGTCGAACATCAAATGGTGGAATGGGATTACATTACGGGTGTTCTTCAGGTTCGTTTTACGGGTTTTGGGTTTTTCGGGTCGGGTTAATTGGGTTTCAAAGTTTTAAATCTTGATCCGAAACCCAACCCAAATATCTCACGCATTTTTCGGGTTCGGGGTTTTTTCGGGTTTGGTTAATCGGGGTTTCGAGTATCTTAGAAAAAAACACAAAACCAATTTTTTTTAAAAACTACAATGCTAACATTAAATTTAAATCAACATATTCTTCTTTGATTATAACACAAATAATCAAATAATAAACTAACCTAACTTGATAAAACAATTCAAAAGAAGAGTAAAACTAACTCGAACCATAATCGTATTCAATCGGGCGTGTTTGGTTGTTCGATTAAGGTTGCTATTAGTAATAAACGGAAAACATAAATAAATAATAAGCAATCGACCCAGAATAGTTAGAATGACAACAACCGATTAAAGTCGTATTCTGATAACTTTAGTGGCTAAGACGTAGCCTATTATACATAAAAATATATTTAATTTCAAAACTAAAAAGTTTATTCGGGTTTTTCGGGTTGACCCAAATCATAAAAATCAAACCCGAGAACCAACCCGAATGACTTCGGTTCGGTTTCGGGTTAGTCTTTACTTGGGTTCGGGTTCTTCGAGTCGAGTTAGTTCGGGTTCGGGTACGAGCGGGTTGAGTCTCGAGTTTCGGGTAAAAGTGACAGCCCTAATTCATATTAGGCTGAATATTTTTGTTAAAGTTTGTTAAATATTTTTTTGTAGAGAATGAGAGAATTGGGGAGTGATCCGGTACAAATAAAATTAACATATTAAACATACAAATAACTAAAGTAATTATAGTTTTGAACTATAGTAATTATGTTATAAAAAATATAACAGTGTAATAATAGTTACTCGATTTCAAAAGTTATAATGTAATAATGATTACTCTAATTTTAACATAATTACTCTAGTTATTTGTAAATTTCTCACGAAAAAAGTCATTTGTATTTGATTTAAACCCGAGAATATTAGTTTTTTTGGTTATATAATTTTGATTAGTTGGGGTTTGTATAGATTTTTATAAATAATCTGCCTTTCTTTTTAAAAACTAAATGTTGTGAAACGGCTCTTTTTGAAAATCTTGTTTATAAATTTGACTTTATATAAATTAAGATTAGATTTTACAGTTTGACATACATTATGCACATAACATATCTTAATTACTCATTCTAAAATTGGGGCGTTTTGCATCGTGTGGCGCCCAGTCAGCAAGGGATGAGAATTTGTTTTTGGGGTGTAATGGTGTCGGGGCTACAAATAGTAATAATATATATATATATATATATATATATATATATATATATATATATAATATAGAAAAGGGTTCAAATAAGAATAAAGAGTTTCCTAGGAATAATAAGAACCAACAAATTTTTGACACTTGGCATTACAAATTATGGTGAAGGAATAAATCTATGAAACTATGTCGGTTATAACGGTGAAAGAGTAATTCTAGGAAACTATGTCGGTTTTTTATAGTTTTAAATCTTAACCATTGATCAACATGATCCAATGGCTATGATTTATTCCTAGTCTTCCTAGAATACTACTTAATTTTAGGATAACCCTCACCTAATAATATATATACATATATGTATATATAACACACACACATATGCATACATGCTGGCCCCACCACCTGCAATTCGCCCCTTCTTCCAGGCGACGAGAAAAACTCGCCCCCGTCCCTTTTCGCCCAAAATCGCTCGGGAAGGGGGGGGGGGGGGGACGGTGTTCGCGTCCAAAATCGCCCAAATTATAACCCCATTACATATAGCCCTATACATCACATTTTAGCTACTATAAAATCATACTCAAATTTACATGGTTGGTAGACCGTAGTTCTTTCTTGCATATGGGTGCATTTAATTCGAACAAATTTAAAACAGAAGACTATAAAGGTGCACAATTTTATATATGGACTAGGTTATTAACCCGTGAATGACACGGGTGGAAATATTGAAATTTTTGAACAAACACATGTCATTTAAAAAGACAACATAAGTTGTTATATGTTATTCGGGATGAAAACCAATGATTGTGAAATACAAAGATAAACCCAAACATCATTCAAATTACAATATTTGAGAACATTATCAAAAGTTAAAAATGTAAAATTCATAAGCTACTAAAAAAACTTCCTTATGAATCATATTCATTCTTTATTTGTAACTTTGTCTTCCTTGTTTAATATAAGAATTTTAACACCACTCTTCACTCTTGATAAAGCTACATATAGTTGTCTATGTGTAAACACCGGGTCTTTGAGATATATGGCAACTCTTGCTTGAGATTGACCTTGACTTTTGTTAATGGCCATTGCAAAACAGACTACAACTGGAAAAAACTACATTTTCTTCAATTTAAACGAAAGTTTCTTATTTGAAGATGTTAGACCACAACGAATTATATAAGTGAGATAACCAGTATTTGTACCTGAAATAACTTTTACTACAACAAAACGCCTACCCAAATTAATTACTCGCAATCTAGTTCTATCACACAAACCATTCTTCTGATTCATATTCCTTAGTAACATTATTGGCACACCGACCTTTAGAACAAATCTATAAGTCAAAATAATTTTGGTCTTTTTAATTTTATTTAGCATAATGTGTTTATGAAAATTTTTGTTCAAATTAAAATATAAAAAATAATTTGTATCATCTTACTTTAAAACAAAAAAATTGATTTTTTATATGGACCACAACTAAATTTGTGAATTTTGTTAAAAAGTATGGAAACAATATAAATTGAGTTAACCAAATATAAGTAAAAAATAATTAGTTAAATATAAGAAAATGAAAAGGTTTGTTGAGGTTGAAGAGTATAGAAAGCTTTAAAATTTTGTTGCTAATCGGTTAAATTCCGTATTTAATCAGGTTTAAATATGTTATGAATATTAAGAAACAATTAAGATACATACATCAAAAAGTGTTAAACTAAAACTAAAAAACAAACATTTAAAATCACCATTTAGTGAATAAGAATTAAAGCGTCTGACCTTGAGATCATTGATACCATGTGTCTTTGCCTATTCTTTATTCTGCAAACAATCATCAAATTTTAAAAAGACAAAATGTTATTTGCTTCACTTATAGCTACAAATCCACTCTTAACCTCATAAACTTATACATCATACTTCCTGTTCAATAACTTTATACATGTTTTGGTGACCTTAATTATAAGTTTAAAATACGGATTTATATGATTGTATAAAAACGTAAAATACATTAACTAATAACTAATTTTGTTTACCTTAATAAAAACATGAAAATTAAAGAAATTTCAATAGAAATATAAATATATTAATTAATAATTAATTTTTGGTTAACAACTAAAACACATATTATAAGAATCTTTATAAAAACGTAACTACATTAATTAATTAATAATATTAATTTATTGGTTAACTTAATTAAAACGTGTTAATTAAAAAAATATAATAAAGACATATTAAATTGGTCAACTATATTAAATATTCTATAATGTATGTGAGCACCTAATTATTAACTGTATAACATATTTTTGTAAACTCCATATAAGTGGTCAAAAATTCGAATTTCACAATAATTTAAATTAATAATTTTTATTATTCACTTAAGGGATTTAGTTGAAATTGACATTAAATTCATAATAACTTGAAATATTTAGAAGAAACTAATATTTTTTTATTTAAGGCATGAATATTGAATAATTATGAAATGAGTTTAAAATTATGGATGGTATTCAAAAAATTAAAAGGGTTGAAAAAAATTAGTCAAATTATGAATGAGAATTATGTTTAAATATGTAAATGTTATTTAAACCTATTCAATATATATGATCAAATTGAATCCAATCGTTAATTTATTCAAATTGTTGTTATTTAAACCTATTCAATATAATGTTATTTAAACCTATTCAATATATTTGGACTTTGACCAACAACAATATAAGATTGATTATCTTACTATAGATAATTTAATGTCTTATAGAATAATCAACTAAAGTTCATTTCCGGATTATATAATAATCAATTGAATTACATAAATTGTGAAAAATAAATAAAGACATGAATACTAACATAAATATAAATCAATATTAAACAAAAATAAAAGGCATCTTATCAAACAATCCTCAATCCATGAAATTAGCTATATCAAGTTGGAGACAATAACCTGAAATGATAAAATTAAATATTAATATTAATATCACATAATAAATAAATTACAAACTACGGAAGATTTGAATCATGTGAAAAAATGTAAAATTGATGTTATAATTTACAATCGGAAAATTTGAATCGTGTTACCGGAAAACGAAATAGTGAAGATTTTCCATTGAATCTTCGATTATGATATATAACCTAACGAGATTATAAGAAAATATAATATAATTATTATATGAATAGAAACAAAAAAGGAAAACAAAATAATTGTAATTGACATAAACCTTCCGGAATAATATGATAAGAGTATCAAATAAAGTATGAAATATCTTAGTATCAAATCAATTGTTTGTTGGCTCCATCTTCCTGGTGGTGAAAAAAAACAAAACATTAATTTCTAAACAATAACTATTTTAATCAAAAAATAAAAAAACAAAATGAATGATTTAAACAACAAAAATATAAACCTTATAAACAAAGAAAATCGTTTTAGCTAAATTTGGGGTGATAGTGTAAGAATTTTTGTGTGAAAGTAAAGTATTTATATATAGTTCATAGTAAAGGATTGAATTTTGGGAAGAATGAATAAAGAAGGAATGTATATATGGTATTAATTAAAAGCATAAAATTAGGGAACTTCAATTACATTAAATCATGAACGAAAATTAGGAAATGAGGATTAAGGGATTTTCAAAATTTGAATTACTAAATTGTAATGTTGTTAAAGTATATTATAAATACAAAATATTTCAATTCAAATCTTTAATTCTAGACTGTATTTAAACATACGAAATTAATTTTTTAATGTGGGAAAATAAGTTACTATTTTTTTTATTTACATGAATATAATTAATTATCAATTCAGTCAATTAAATAATTACCGTATATCTTGAATGATTATCAATTACCGTATATCTAATATCTAAAATTATAATCAATTATGATATATTTAAATTGTGAATCATTGGTTGAAATTTATAAATATAGTCAACATAATATAATTAATAAGCATTTGAATAATTAAGTAACTGATATAAGTTGTGTAAAAATAACTAAGTAATTTCTTTTTTTATGTATTAATATAGCACAATTTTAATATAATTAAACAACAATTTAAAATTTGAGTCATTGATATAACATGGTAAGTAGTAATAATAATTATAAGTTAACATATATTTCAAAATTAGAATCTGCCTCATATATTAAAATCTTTGATTGACTAATTTTGAATTAGCCAATTGGTCAAAATCCGTATTTATAGTAACCCTTAAGGATGCTTAATCAAAACCTTAATCAAATGATCAAATGATATATCATAATTTATTAAAATATAGAAATTCCGTAATTAAATAATTCCTTAATCAAATGGAAAATTTATTACTAATTTACAGAACTTGATATGTAAGGCCCCGTTACCGGTAACCCTACTTTCGAGTTGGATTTACTCATAAACACAGTTTTAAATATCAGAGTTAATTAAAAACTTTACGCGGAATATAAAACTTTCATTAAACATTACATAATTCATAACTTGTCCCAAAACATCCTTTGTCTTTCACATTAAAGCATTAAAATTAGAACATCATAAGTCTTCAGATGCCAGACTCTTGTTCAATGCCACGTGTCTCCTCAAGCGAGCTGCCTCATCCTACTCACCTGCGTGCATACTAAAAGTCAGCTACGCTGAGTGAGTTCTAGTTAATCATACACTATACCATACACATAAACTTATATTCCTTCATTCATACTTTCTTACTTTCATACTTTCATTCTTTCATACTTTCATTCTTTCTTTTGTATTAACTTACCTTCATATCTTACGTTATAAAGAGCATTACACCCTACATTCCTCGAGTATTATTAGGGCTCGGTACCCTCCTTCCTCGAATATTATTAGGGCTCGGTACCCTCCTTCCACGAGTATTATTAGGGCTCGGTACCCTCCTTCCTCGAGTATTATTAGGGCTCGGTACCCTCCTTCCACGAGTATTATTAGGGCTCGGTTCCCCTCTTTCCACGAGTATTATTAGGGCTCGGTTTCCCTCTTTCCTCGAATATTAGTAGGGTTCGGTTCCCTAGTTCTCGAATATTAGTAGGGTTCGATTCCCTCTTTGTTACAATACAACCATACATTATACCTCGAGTATTATTAGGGCTCGGTACCCTTTTCGTAACCATACAATCATGCAACCGTCATTTCCTTCTTTAATTAACTTATCACATTCATACACATAAGCATACATATCATACTTACCTTATACTTAGCGTTACAACCTGACAGTACGTGCAATATCCGAAGATCGTTCACGTACCATCAAGCAATCATTCATACATATCATATCATTCACATAAGGCATACACTTATCTCTTAGGATAAGCGTATTGACAAACATATCGAGTATGCACACAGCCCCGAAAACATAACACATAAATGGGGCTAGAAACTCACCTGGATCCTGTTACGCTCGCCGTTGATCGTAATTCCTTTCTTTAACTGGGCTCGGCTAACTGTATAATATTTACACATATCAATTAACTACTACTACTCGTTTTGTATTTCTATCTTTATATGACCCACAACGAACGGGGGTCCGGGGGCAGCGCCCCTGGCAGCGGGGTTCTAGGGGCGGCAGCCCCTAGCGGGGTCCAAGGAGCAGAGCCCCTGGCTGGGGTTAAGCTGCCAGGTCAGCTTGGAAAAATTTTATTTTCGATAACTGCCTTAACACATTTTCCATTAGGTTTTTAATTTATTTTCTAAGCGAACTTCACTTTAGGCGAAGTTAAACCTTAGGCGAACTTGGCTTCAGGCGAAGTTAAACCTTAGGCGAACTTGGCTTTTAGGCGAAGTTAAACCTCAGGCGAACTTGGCTTTTAGGCGAAGTTAAACCTCAGGCGAACTTGGCTTTTAGGCGAAGTTAAACCTTAGGCGAACTTGGCTTTTAGGCGAAGTTAAACCTCAGGCGAACTTGGCTTTTAGGCGAAGTTACCATTTAGGCGAACTTAGCTTTTCAGCGAAGTTGCCATCAGGCGAACTTGGCTTCAGGCGAACTTATCATCAGGCGAACTTGGCTTGCAGGCGAAGTTCATCAGGCGAACTTAGCTTGCAGGCGAAGTTCATCGCTTGAAGGCGAAGTTGCCCAGATGAAGGCGAAGTTGTCGCGCTGCAGATCTGTTTGCCCATAACTCCTTCGTTTCTTAGCCAAATAACTCGATTTTGGTACCCACGGAATCGTATGATCGGCGCCTACAAATCCCAACCATCAAATCGGCCTAAAATCGACGTTTTAGGGGTCCGATTTGGGCAGTTGGGTTTCGGGTCCGATTAACCCGTCAAATCCTAACCATTTTCAGTAATATTAGCTTTGCGGGATTAGTTCCTACCTTTCCAACTCAGATCTACCAGCAAAATCTCTGGTCTCGACTTCGGATCTCGGTCGGTTATGTGTGTGTTTTTGAGTGTGTAAAAGAGAAAGATGGAAATAAAATGATATCTTGGGCTTGGGATGGGTATTTATATCTCTCAAGCCCACGGACCCAAGGCCCATTCTCATTTAACCCATCTTACGTAACCTAAGCCCATGACCTGTTCCTTACTCGACATTAAATAACTAAAACGTGAAATCACTAAACATAACTTTCTTTTATTTAACATTATAAAAATTTTAGGATGTTACAAGTCTTCCCCCCTTAAAGAGGTTTCGTCCCCGAAACCTAACTATTACATAAACAAACTAGGGTAAAACTTGCGCATCTCATCCTCGACTTCCCAAGTAGCATCTGATCCCTTGCGGTGTTTCCATATCACTTTTACCAAGGGTATAATCTTGTGACGAAGCTGCTTCTCCTTGCGATCAACGATCTTTATCGGTTGCTCGATGTAGTTCAATTGTTCATCAACCTCGATGTCCATTAATGGCACGTGAGACGTGTCATCAGCTAGACACTTCCTCAGATGAGAAACATGGAAGGTTGAATGAATTCCTTCTAACTCATCGGGTAAATCCAGCTTATAAGCTACTTCCCCCACACGATACAAAATTTTAAATGGTCCAATGTACCTCGGACTTAGCTTCCCTCTCTTTCTAAAACGGATAATTCCTTTCCAAGGCGAGACCTTAAGCATCACATAGTCGCCAACGTTAAACTCAATTGGTCGTCGCCGCTTATCCGCATAAGACTTTTGTCTGTCTTGAGCGGCTTTCATTCTTGCTTTGATCTGATCGAACTTTGAAGACGTTTCTTGAACCACTTCTATACTTCCCATTTCCTTCTGACCAATCTCACCCCAACACACCGGGGTTCTACATCGTCTACCGTACAGCATCTCAAACGGTGGCATACCAATACTCGAATGGTAACTGTTGTTATAGGAGAACTCTGCCAGATGCAGATGATCATCCCAACTTCCACCAAAATCTAAAACGCAAGCACGTAGCATATCCTCAAGGGTTTGGATCGTCCTTTCAGACTGTCCATCGGTTTGAGGATGATACGCCGTACTGATGTTCAACCTCGTCCCCATAGCTTCATGAAATTTCTTCCAGAACCTCGAAGTAAACCGTGTATCCCTATCAGACACGATCGATAACGGTACTCCATGCTTGGTTACCACTTCCTTGATGAACAAGCTTGCTAACGTTTCTGACGAGATGGCCTCTCGTATGGGCAGAAAGTGAGCACTCTTGGTCAAACGGTCCACAATCACCCAGATGGTATCATGTTGCTTAGCTGTACGAGGTAGCTTAGTTATGAAATCCATGGTGATGTGTTCCCATTTCCACTCAGGTATCTCTAGCGGTTGCATCTTCCCATAAGGCTTTTGGTGTTCGGCTTTGACTTGTAAGCAAGTTAAGCACTTACCAACATAATCCACTACATCGATCTTCATTCCTGGCCACCAGTAATCCCTTTTCAAGTCTTGGTACATCTTTGTAGCTCCTGGATGGATTGAGTACCTTGACTTATGAGCTTCATCTAAGATTCGACTTCTAAGATCACCATGGCGTGGGATCCACATACGGTCGAACCTAGTTTTAACTCCATGAGTGTTTTCCATCAACTCATCTTGCTGGCCATAAATCCTTTCTTTCTTTATTAACCCTTCGTCTACTAACACTTCTGACTGCACTTTGATGATTTCTTCAAAAAGACTTGAGTTCATGATCAACTTGTATGACTTGACTGTTGCAAGGACTTCCTCATTCTTACGACTTAGCGCATCAGCGACCACGTTAGCTTTACCCGGGTAATACTTAATCTCACAGTCATAATCCTTTATCAATTCTAACCATCTTCTCTGCCTCATGTTCAATTCTTTCTGCTCGAAGAAGTACTTTAAACTCTTATGATCTGTATAGATAGTGCACTTAGTACCGTACAGATAATGCCTCCATATCTTAAGAGCATGCACTACAGCTGCTAACTCCAAATCGTGCGTCGGATAAGTACTTTCATGGACCTTCAACTGTCTAGACGCGTAAGCTATCACCTTCCCTCGTTGCATCAACACGCAACCTAATCCTTGATGCGAAGCATCAGCACAAACAACGAAATCCTCGTCACCATCGGGTAGAGTAAGGATTGGAGCTTGCGTGAGTCTCTTCTTCAATTCTTCAAAGGCTTCTTCCTGAAACTTTCCCCAACTGAATACTATCGTCTTTCGGGTCATACCGGTCAGCGGTGCGGCTATCTTGGAGAAACCTTCGATGAATCTCCTATAGTAGCCAGCTAACCCTAGGAAGCTTCGTATATCAGTCGGATTCTGCGGAGTCTTCCAATTCGTTATTGCTTCAATCTTAGCTGGGTCCACGGTAATCCCCTCCGGATTAACCACATGACCTAAAAATTGAACTTCTCTTAACCAGAACGCGCACTTCGAAAACTTGGCGTACAACTTCTCTTTCTTCAGAACTTCCAATACCTCCCTCAGATGCTCGGCATGGTCAGACTCACTCTTTGAATAAATCAATATATCGTCAATGAAGACGATAACCGACTTATCCAACATCGGCCGACACACCCTATTCATCATGTCCATAAATGCTGCAGGAGCATTTGTTAGACCGAATGACATTACGAGGAACTCGTAGTGTCCATACCGCGTTCGGAACGCTGTCTTAGGAATGTCCGCCTCTTTCACCTTCAGCTGATGGTAGCCTGATCTGAGATCTATTCGTGAGAACCAACTTGAACCTTGCAGTTGGTCAAACAAATCATCAATCCTTGGCAACGGATATCTATTCTTTACCGTAAGCTTATTCAACTCACGATAGTCTATGCACATTCTCATACTTCCATCCTTCTTTTTCACGAACAATACTGGTGCACCCCACGGGGAAACACTCGGTCTTATGAAACCCTTGTCGAGGAGTTCTTGCAGTTGGGACATCAACTCCTTCATCTCAGACGGTGCTAGACGGTAAGGCGCTTTTGCGACAGGTTGGGCTCCTGGTATTAAATCTATCTGAAATTCTATCTCTCGCCCCGGTGGCAACCCCGGAAGATCCTCAGGGAATACTTCTGGGTAGTCGCGCACAATAGGAACATCTTTCATCTCTTTCGTCTCGGCCGTAGCGTTAACGACATACGCCAGGTAGGCACAACACCCCCGCCTTAGCAAACCCTCGGCTTTCATCATCGAAATGACATTAAGCCCAGAACTTTCCTTATCACCATAAACCGTCACCGCACTACCTTCCAATGACTTTAAACTTATCATCCTACTTTTACATACTATCTGAGCCTCAAACTCAGACAACCAATCCATACCCAAAACCACATCGAACCCTCCCAAGGTCATAACGTACAAGGTAACCGGGAACTCATGTCCTTCCAATTCTATCTTACAGTTCTTAACCATCTTTGTTATTTTAACCGAAGTGTCACTAGCGGTTTCTACTACAAAAGTTTCAGACACTCGACAGCCTTTCATTTTCGCGAGTTTACTAAATGTCGTAGCTACAAAACTTCTATTCGCACCAGAATCAAATAATACTAAAGCAGAAATGTCGTTTACTAGGAACGTACCTGTGACAACATCCGGAATCTGCTTGGCTTGTTCTTGGGTCAGCATGTAGGCTCTAGTTCTTGGCCTAGCTTGATCGGCATTTTTCCTTCCACTACCTCCAGCTTCAATCTCGGTACACTCCCTAGAAAAGTGACATGTCTTACCACACTTGTAGCATGCAGGCTTAGAACTGCACTCATGAGCATAATGACCTGCCTTCCCACACTTGTAGCAAACATTCGACCCAAATCTACATTCTCCGGCATGAATCTTTCCACACTTATGACATGTATCCGAACCCTTTCCCCACCTACACTCACCATTGTGTGCCTTGCCACAGGTTTTGCATGACCTGTTCTCCCAAACTCTCGGCTGCTTGTTCTTAGGGTTCCACATCTGGGTACCGGGTCGTTTAGCATGAGCGACCCATTTCTTTTCTTTCTTCTCGTCTCCCACCACCACATCATCCGCAGTTAAGTCTGCATAGACCATTTCTGCGAGTTCGACAGCAGAATCGAAAGTAGCAGGTTTACTTGTCCTGACTAACATGCGGACTCTCTGTGGTAATCCCCTCACGTAACACTTGATCCTTTTAGCCTCAGTGTTGACCATATCTGGCACCAACCTAGACATTCGATTGAACTTGGTGGTGTACTCACGATGTGTCATTGTCCCAGCTTTCAAGTTTAGGAACTTCATCTCCGCCCTTTCAACCTCGGCGTCAGCACAGAACTTCATCATCACTAACTCCTTCAGATCGTCCCATTTCATCTCCTTGATCTCTTCACGGGTCTTCCTCTGCTCCACACTCTCCCACCAATACATAGCCTCATCCTCGAATGATTGAGTAGCATAACCTACCGCTTGATCGGGACGGCACTCGCTAATGCGGATAACCTTATCCATGGCGGTTATCCACTGAAGAGTAGCGATTGCGTCCCCCAACCCGGTCAGCTTTGGCGGGTCACAACCCTTGAAGGACTTATAGTTGCAACCGCCTCGGCCCCTCTTCCTATCATCATCTTTCACAGACCTATCCCCACTCGAGGCCTCTCTTTCACCTTCCCCATCCTTTCTACCATCACCACCCGCCCCTTCAGCAGTTCGCTCACGGCTTCCAGCAGATCCTTCGGGATTCAGGTTCTTCACAGCAGCAACTACAGCCTGAACGATGGCTGCTTGAACTGCGGGGCTAAGTTGAACTTCTTCGTTGTTGATCTGGTCTCCTCCAGCTGCGCTTCCTTCAACTTCGGTGTGGGAAGCTTCTTCTACCGAAGGTTGCCGGACAAGGCGAGGCCTGCCACGACGTCCAGTGCGACCCCCAGCTTCAACAAATTCTCCAGCTCCAGCCATCAGTATTCTAAAGGGGAAAACACAAACATCGTCACTCAAGGAACTATCTAGTACAAGGATAGTAAGGCTAACAGGTAATAACAGTGGCCAGTTGTGATTAGCTGATCACGTTACTTTCCGTGTCCTATACACTTCCCTTTATGAGTCTATTTGTGCTGGTTCTACTTAAGCAGTTTGTCAAATTAAACAATCAATTATTCCTATCCCTGCCGTTCACATATCTTTCCTTTCTCATTAACATATATCATTTAATCATACAATTTACCTTTACTAATCTTGCTTGAGCGACACATGGCATTCTTGGACTGGCATCTTCTTTCCTTTCTTACTTAAATCTCATTCTCTGTTCGAGTCTAAGCATGTAGGATGCTTAAATCTCTCGAACTTTGCTCTGATACCAACTTGTAAGGCCCCGTTACCGGTAACCCTACTTTCGTGTTGGATTTACTCATAAACACAGTTTTAAATATCAGAGTTAATTAAAAACTTTACGCGGAATATAAAACTTTCATTAAACATTACATAATTCATAACTTGTCCCAAAACATCCTTTGTCTTTCACATTAAAGCATTAAAATTAGAACATCATAAGTCTTCAGATGCCAGACTCTTGTTCAATGCCACGTGTCTCCTCAAGCGAGCTGCCTCATCCTACTCACCTGCGTGCATACTAAAAGTCAGCTACGCTGAGTGAGTTCTAGTTAATCATACACTATACCATACACATAAACTTATATTCCTTCATTCATACTTTCTTACTTTCATACTTTCATTCTTTCATACTTTCATTCTTTCTTTTGTATTAACTTACCTTCATATCTTACGTTATAAAGAGCATTACACCCTACATTCCTCGAGTATTATTAGGGCTCGGTACCCTCCTTCCTCGAATATTATTAGGGCTCGGTACCCTCCTTCCACGAGTATTATTAGGGCTCGGTACCCTCCTTCCTCGAGTATTATTAGGGCTCGGTACCCTCCTTCCACGAGTATTATTAGGGCTCGGTTCCCCTCTTTCCACGAGTATTATTAGGGCTCGGTTTCCCTCTTTCCTCGAATATTAGTAGGGTTCGGTTCCCTAGTTCTCGAATATTAGTAGGGTTCGATTCCCTCTTTGTTACAATACAACCATACATTATACCTCGAGTATTATTAGGGCTCGGTACCCTTTTCGTAACCATACAATCATGCAACCGTCATTTCCTTCTTTAATTAACTTATCACATTCATACACATAAGCATACATATCATACTTACCTTATACTTAGCGTTACAACCTGACAGTACGTGCAATATCCGAAGATCGTTCACGTACCATCAAGCAATCATTCATACATATCATATCATTCACATAAGGCATACACTTATCTCTTAGGATAAGCGTATTGACAAACATATCGAGTATGCACACAGCCCCGAAAACATAACACATAAATGGGGCTAGAAACTCACCTGGATCCTGTTACGCTCGCCGTTGATCGTAATTCCTTTCTTTAACTGGGCTCGGCTAACTGTATAATATTTACACATATCAATTAACTACTACTACTCGTTTTGTATTTCTATCTTTATATGACCCACAACGAACGGGGGTCCGGGGGCAGCGCCCCTGGCAGCGGGGTTCTAGGGGCGGCAGCCCCTAGCGGGGTCCAAGGAGCAGAGCCCCTGGCTGGGGTTAAGCTGCCAGGTCAGCTTGGAAAAATTTTATTTTCGATAACTGCCTTAACACATTTTCCATTAGGTTTTTAATTTATTTTCTAAGCGAACTTCACTTTAGGCGAAGTTAAACCTTAGGCGAACTTGGCTTCAGGCGAAGTTAAACCTTAGGCGAACTTGGCTTTTAGGCGAAGTTAAACCTCAGGCGAACTTGGCTTTTAGGCGAAGTTAAACCTCAGGCGAACTTGGCTTTTAGGCGAAGTTAAACCTTAGGCGAACTTGGCTTTTAGGCGAAGTTAAACCTCAGGCGAACTTGGCTTTTAGGCGAAGTTACCATTTAGGCGAACTTAGCTTTTCAGCGAAGTTGCCATCAGGCGAACTTGGCTTCAGGCGAACTTATCATCAGGCGAACTTGGCTTGCAGGCGAAGTTCATCAGGCGAACTTAGCTTGCAGGCGAAGTTCATCGCTTGAAGGCGAAGTTGCCCAGATGAAGGCGAAGTTGTCGCGCTGCAGATCTGTTTGCCCATAACTCCTTCGTTTCTTAGCCAAATAACTCGATTTTGGTACCCACGGAATCGTATGATCGGCGCCTACAAATCCCAACCATCAAATCGGCCTAAAATCGACGTTTTAGGGGTCCGATTTGGGCAGTTGGGTTTCGGGTCCGATTAACCCGTCAAATCCTAACCATTTTCAGTAATATTAGCTTTGCGGGATTAGTTCCTACCTTTCCAACTCAGATCTACCAGCAAAATCTCTGGTCTCGACTTCGGATCTCGGTCGGTTATGTGTGTGTTTTTGAGTGTGTAAAAGAGAAAGATGGAAATAAAATGATATCTTGGGCTTGGGATGGGTATTTATATCTCTCAAGCCCACGGACCCAAGGCCCATTCTCATTTAACCCATCTTACGTAACCTAAGCCCATGACCTGTTCCTTACTCGACATTAAATAACTAAAACGTGAAATCACTAAACATAACTTTCTTTTATTTAACATTATAAAAATTTTAGGATGTTACATGATATTTCAAAAATATAAAACTATAAACAGTTATAGTAAAGTTAAATCCGTAATCTCTATTTATTAGGTTGTTTTATATTAAATCCAATGGATGAAATATCAGTTAATTATCTCAAATAAATTAAACCTGGAAGGAATCCTGATGATTAAATTGACCGGAGGTAACGTTGATGGTGAGCACCTTCATCGACGGTGGACCGTGAATTTGACAGATAAATGAATTGGAGGTATTGATAGGTGGAACATGATGGACCCGTCAATAAGAATGAATGCATGAAAGAGGAAAATTGATTTGGGTTTCTAGATTAAGTTATATTATAGTATACAGAATAATAAAAATAACATAAATAATAAAAATTGTAATTAATTAATAAATAAATTGGTTAATCATTATTAAATTAAAGATTAAATTAAAGTTAAAGAGAATCATTAAAGAGAATTAATTGTATCTTATTTTAATTTAATTTTGATTTATTTTATTCAAATGGAAATTAGAGAGGTGATAGATATAGATGGAAAGTTTAGAAAACAACCAATAGGAAGATGGGAAGTTGAGTTAAAGCCTATTGGTTTAATAGTATATATAGATATAAATTACTAAATCAAAAATTGAGATCTTCTTTCTAGAGGTGAAAAATTCAAAAAAACAAAAAAATCATTTAGGAACAATAACACTTTATAAATCAAAAAAAGAATACAAATATGGAAGATATAAAAACAACACAAAATAAAAACCTTAGGCACAAAGCTAATGGTGTTTGCTAAAGAGAGTTTGAAGGTGTAAGAATTACCGTATGAAACTTAACTATTTATACGGATTGAATTATGGTTGACTAAATTATAGAAGGAAGGTATACATGGAATTGATTAGAAACAAATGATTAGGGAATTGATTAGAAACGAATGAACTCAATTTTAATACAACTGAACATTAATTATCAAATCCAATATAATCAATTAGAATAGTTAAAATCAGCACCATATATTTAAATCAATAATTGAGAAATTTATAATCTGTAAACAAGCCAACATTTGTATTTATAGTAAATCTTAAGGATGATTAATAAATTCCTTAATCAATTGAGCCATTAATAATTTAAATATTGTAATTGATATTAATATATTTGGTTGCAATTTTATATTTACGTAAAACTTATTAGTTCTAATTTTATATTTATGTAAAATTTATGTAAGATAATGATAATTTAACCGATTGACCGATCATCCGTAATTATAGTAAAAATTAATTATGCTTAATCATATACTTAATCAAATAATTAAATAAGCTACAATAGTTAATTCAAATTTAGAAATTCCGTAATTATACAATTTCCTTAACCAATTTCCTTAACTAAAGAGGTGATTCTTTCCTAAATTTTACGATAATGGTACAAAACGGTCAATTTGATAAATATTTTAAAATATAATAGTAGAACCAATTATACTAAAGTTAAATTCATATTCTCTCTATATTGAATCATATTGATGAAATATATATTAATTATCTAAATTATATATTATATATTATCTAAAAACCATTAAACCTGCTGAGAAGAAACAAAGAGTATGAATAAAATCAATCATCAATAAAAAATAATAACATAAAATTAGTTTCAAAACATATTTATACTTATAGTATACATAATAAATAAATCGTAATTAATTATTAATTATAATTATTAAGTAGAAGCATAATTAAAAAAATATTCAAAATTCAAATTCAAAATTAAACATTAAATGAAAGATGAAAGATAATACTTTAAGAGAATTGATTAATCTTATTTTAATTTATTTAATTAAGATGAAAAATGGAGAAGCTATTGATATACATGGAAACTCTAGTGAACAACCAATAGGAATGAGAGATTTTGACATAAAGCCTATTGCTTTAATAGTATAGTTAGATATGGATAATTATTTAAATGTCATGGCGTAGAGGAAAAAAAAGTATGGTTAACCATTTCTTCATATCTACAGCATTTGAAATAATGGATGTGTTTATGTGGTTCTCATAATTCACAAACGAACATTGATTTTGTATTGAACATTGATTTTGTATTGAACGGGCAAAGAAAACTCATTAAAATTTGAAATTTATATAGAACGTATGATTTGATTGACTCAAGTGTTTTTTTGAACGTCGACATCAAAGTTCTATCCTCAGTCGTGTTTCTTTGTCTTTCCTTTTTCTAGTATCCATTTTATATGTTCTTTATTATTGTGTTTATTGTTGAGTAATTTCATAACCCTTAACAAAAGTTGCTTTTGAATTGTTACAAAATACATGAGAGGATTTGGACTTGATATACCTTATTTTTAATGGCGTTTGGAGTCTATGGTAATAAGTAGGGGTGACAATCTTGATCCATGGGTTGAATAAGTTGTATCAAAATGTATAAGATGGGTCAAACTAAAAAAAGAAAATGATTGAAACGGGTCAAAACGGGTTGACATTTCTTGGGTTTTTTTTTATGGAACGAGAAAAACGGAGAAAACTTTTTTGGTATTTTTACTTTTTAAGTTTTTGATTTATATTTCCAGTTATAATTTTTTAAGTATTTTTTTGAATTTTTTAATTAGTTTTTGATTGCCACCCCTAATTTTGACCCATTTCAAAACCCCTCACCAAAAAATTCAAAAAAAATAATTAAAAATTATAACTCGAAATATAAATCAAAAACTCAAAAAGTAAAAATACCAAAAAGTTTCTTCCGTTTTTATCGTTCCATAAAAAAACCCGAGAAATGTCAACCCATTTTGACTCGTTTGAATCATTTTCTTTTTTTTTTAGTTTGACCCATTCTGACTCATCTTATACATTTTGATACAACTTATTCAACTCATGGGTCAAGATTACCACCCATAGCAATAAGCCCATTTAAGCATACTAATCATCAATACCAAGTTAGAGCCGTTAAACGAAATTCCAGCCGTCTATTATTAGTTTAACGCTCTAAAGACTCAAACCTAAGACAACCTCAAGAGGAACCCCCCCCCCCCCCCCTGCATGATGGCTAGACTTGATTTACTAGTTATTACTTAATCTTTGTATTGGTATGAAAAATAATAACCGTTTTGATAGATTAGTTGTTAATCCGGACAAAAAATCAAGATTGATTTCTGTTATGTAACACCAAACATTGGTGGCTTAAAAGATTTTAGGATAGAAGCATTTAAACACGCCTCCCTTTGGCCTAGATGAAGCTAATGCAAATGGTGAAATGATAAGTGGATAGCCATAACTAAGGTTGGAGGGAGTGGTTCACAGGTAAGTGTGCCAAGGGTGGTGTTTCCCGCGGTGAACACCGCCGCCACCTTCCTAATACTCGTCGACAGTAACTTTTGAGGTGTACTAGTAACCGTGGTATTTTTGTCCAAAGAGCCGTTAAACAAAATTCGAACGGTATTAATTCCATTAAATACCTCATATTTCCTGTTTACCTAATTAAGTCTCTTCTCTCTTCCATTTTTATACACAAAATATATTTCCTTTCTACCCAATATTTATCATTTCTTTTCTACAAATAAATTTCCTTTCTAGTCAATGGATCCGAACAATTCGAGAGGCCAGTAGAGGGGCGGTAAAGGAGTCGGTAGAGGTGTTAGTCCTAGTTCGATAAGAGTTGGATAAAAGAAGACGGTCGTCGAAAACCTGCAACTACACACCAAGCTCCACACCCGACGACGATTTCAATGCTCATATGCCGGACCTTAATGATGATCCGCTCCTTTAACATCAACCCAAAAAGCAAAAAAAAAAAAAAAAACTAAGACTTCAAGCAAACAAAAATTCGTTGACACATTTGATTCCTACACCTCAATGAGGCAAGAACATCACAAGAAGGCCATGGAGAACAATATTTGTGTTTAATTGAGGAGCATCGGGAGGCGGCAGTGGCGCGACAAGATTTTGTCAACGACATGAAGATGTTTAGAGAACAACACGACGGTTTATCCGGCACGTTGTTGGATTTAAATCTTGAACGCAAACGTCAAATTATGAAAAAAATACGCCTTGCCTTGTGATTTTTAGATTTAGTTTTATTATGTTTATTTTTGTTTTTTTAGTTTGAATTATGTTATTTTTAATTTGAGTGGAAAATTTTATTTATCTACGTTTAAAATTATAAAAGAATAAAATTCTTTAGGGTAGTTTGTCCATCTTTAAAAATAAACACGTCTCGATGGCATATTCGAAATTACATATAACTTTATATATTATAAGTTATAAAAGACAAACCAAATGTGAGTAAATTAGTTATAATAATGTGAAATTAACAAAAGAAGCCAAACGCATCCTGAAAGATGCGTTGGAGAGTTGTGAAAGACGCATTTGGTGGTCGAACAGGTCGTGAAAGACGCGTTGTGGCCAAACATGTTGTTAAAGACGCGTTAAGACCAAACATGTTATTAAAAACATGTTTAAAGAGGACAATTTTAAAAACTTTTATTTATAAAAATAAAAATGAAATTCTTTCCCTAAAACATTTTGAGAATTTTCTTATTACAGTAAGTCAAGGGGAAGGGGAGAAACTAGCTTACAAATTCACACATCAAAATTAAATCATCCCTTCCATTCTAGAAGATGTAGATTAACAGTATACCTAATCCAAAGAAAAGTAGTTACCTTTGGTCACGAAGTATGCTCTAATCGCTCTTAACTCAACCTAAACATCATATCATTCATATTTCTCTCTTTCACTCTATCTCATTCAAAGGAAATGATTTAATCAATTTAACTTCATTTCACTCCTAATAACTGTTAATTGAATATATTTTTATTTATCTTTTAACCCGTGAAAAATAATCCATGAGCCTTTGTTAACAAATTTTACACAAATGGGAAGTTGTTTAATCCATCTTCAAAGTGTCATGTCATCTTAATTTATGTTGGATGTTAGAGTAAACCACATGTCCTTAGTATCTACGAAGACCTTCGAGTTGTGATGTAAATGAATATCTGGTTTCTTGCTTTCCAAATGAACTAAGATTAAATTTTATTCATTTTATTTTACCTTCTGATTATTTAGTTGTAACAATTTGAACTCACCTCTATATTTATAAGACAAAAAAAAAGCAAGAGGGGTGTACTTGGTAAACTCCGAACGGGTATAGTAACCCTTAGTCAAACACCGCCACCGTCACATTAAGTCCGTTTTCTGGTACCCAAAATAGTGGACAAGTACCCGATCAAATTGAGGAGAGTATAGCATTGTTTAAGTGGAGAAAACAATTATGCTAATTGAGTAGGGTGTTACATATTGTTTAGGTAGTTTTAGGGTAGTATATGATATAAATGACATGACATTATAAGATTGATTAGTACTGGGTATCTTGAGTAACCACCCCTCTTGGCATAGGAATATCATAACAAAGAATTAAATAGACAAATACAACAAATACAAATCTCATCCCAAATATAGAATTCTAAAGCATCTAAGTTAACAATTAATTATATCATCAAAACATGCCAAGAATTCCTTAAAATGATCTTTATTAACTCACATGGATGTTCTACCTTTTAGGATTTAATCCAAAAGGTAGCAAGCACCTTTATGTCCGTTAACCAAACTCATCCCGTATACATCTCAAAAGCCTTTATAATAACCTTATACCCATTATGATGTCGAATACTCTCATACTCCAATACCAAATAATAACAGTATAATAATAATAATAATAATAATAATAATAATAATACCGCCGTATTTAAATACTCCATTCTCATATCCAACACGTTACCCCACACTGCCGCCCCCACACGCCTTACACTCCTGCTGCCGCCTACCTTCCAGTCAACCCTTCCGTTAACCATAAACAATCCTTATATAACCACCCCCACACCTTCCTTATTTCCCCCCAAAACTTCTTCCAACATCCTTAACTCAATCTTAACTTCCTAAAACCTTAAACCTTAATATTAATAATGGCCCCGAAAGACACCACCGCCGAAAAACCAATCATCGGCGTCAACACAAAAGAGCCTCACTTCCGAGGAGTCAGAAAACGCCCGTGGGGCCGGTACGCCGCTGAGATCCGTGATCCCGGAAAAAAGACACGTGTATGGCTAGGAACATTCGATACCGCTGAGGCGGCGGCTAGGGCTTACGACACGGCGGCGCGTCAGTTCCGTGGCGCTAAAGCCAAAACCAACTTTCCGACTCGTGACTCACTGAGTCCGACCAGCACTCTCGACTCACCGAGTCACCACCGAGTTCCGGTTCTTGACCTTAACATATCGTACCACCGGTTCTCCGCTGGTGCCGGGTTTTACCGGCCTCCGGAAAACCAGTTGGTTTATTTTAAGGGGATTTTCCGGCAGTCTGCCAGAGAAGATTCCAACGTGGTTGACTTGAAATCTTCGCCGGCGGGACGGATGGTTATTGATTTAAACTTTCCGCCGCCGGTGGAAGAATATTGACACGGTCATCTCGTAATTAATTTCAAAGAGTAATTACATTATTATTATTATTATTATTATTATTATTATCTTTTTACCTAAACGACAATTTGACCGTCGTTTAAATGTTTAATATTACTACCGCGGCGGTAGTTACAAACACCGGTTCTTGTTTTTTTGCAACATGTAATTGTTGTTCGGTTACGGTAACTTGCCGCCGTTACATGTATTTTTGTTCAATGGAAGTTCCGTTAAATTTTATTGTTATTAATAATGTAGTTACGTGTGTTTAAATATTCCGGTATTAACGCCGGCAAACGAGCTTTGGTTTGAGTTGTTGATGTCGGCATGATTGACACGTATGGTATGTCGTCCACTTACGGCTGCGTTTTTTGTTTCGATGTGATAAGACTAAAATACCCTTTGTTTTGTTTTGTTTTGTTTTGTTTGTATTATAATAAAAAGTTGGGATTTATTTTAATAATATATTTTGGTACCATGAAACCATGATAGCAACCGTGTGTTAGTTAATAACACGATCAATTGATAACTTATTTGAAAATTAAAACGTTTGGATTTGCGGCTAGGTCCTTTTCATGGCCAACATGACATTGACTATAAAACCATATGTAGCCTAAATTCACAAAATTGTGTATGCCAATTTTTTCTTTTTTCTTTATTTTAATATCTAAATTTTCCACCTTGATCTCACATTTGCACAGATTTAAACCTACAACTAACCTTCACCATATCCTTTTTCAACTAATTAAGAAAAAAATAATTACAATTTAAGTAAACACATAGTTTTACCTTTTTTTAAGACCAAACTAATAGGTTGAGTGGTTCTATAATTTGTTTGCCGTGTTAAATATGACCTCCATACGTCATTGTTAGTGTTCATTACTGTTGTCTGAAAGTAGTTATTTCGCTCTGTGATTTTAAACACTTTTATCGTTGCTTTTTATGATAAATAGTTTAACATATCAAAAGGAAGTCTTAAATGAGTTTGCATCCACACATTCATATGAACTATGACAAAGTATCAAACAACTTCTTGAAAACTTTAGTAAAAAAGTTTGAGCTATAGAAAACATTACAAAAAATAAGTGTTCTCCGTGACTAGATTACAATCTTACTCATAGTGGGTTTGTGGCATAGTGGTATTGACAATGGATTTAATGATAAGTTGATAACCATAATGTTAAATTGTTTTCGAGAAAGCAAAAACAGTTTTTGGTCGAATACGAAAACTTTTTTGGGCCTTAAGTAAAGGAGTATTTTGTTGGGATTAAATAATTTAAATTTTATATGAGTTTACTCGGTTATAATTTGGGTTATGTAAAAAACTTTTGTATAAAAATATGATTAACCATGTCTCAAATGAGAATTGAAGCCATAACCACCATTTAATTGAGAGTGATACCCCTTTGCCACAAGACCAAACTATTGGTTATGAAATTGAGTTTAAACATCAAATATACATATCATATTTAATAAAAATACATATAATTTTTAAAACAATAAAAAAAATTCGGGTCTAGCGGGGTGTGGGGTGTCACACCCCGATCAGAGGCGGCGGAACATGCCGGGGTGCAACGGATTGCCCATGAACACAAGACACTATTAAAGTGACAATATTATAACAACTCATTAATTTCATTCAATCACCAAAAGTACACATCTTTTTCATACAAATAATACCATAAATAAGAATTTAATTATTCATTCTTCTAATAACCTAAACAATCTCAAATAAGATAGCATCTTTAAAATCCAATCAACCAATAATTACACCTGTAACAATGCATAAAATAATATTTTTCAACATGAATGTTGGTAAGCAATTTCATAATTTTGAGTATATATAATATGAGACGAAATCCACAAACGTATATAAGACTATAAATAAAAGCAACAATTGCGGTATATAAATCATAAATAAATGAGGATCCATTCTAATCGGTGACAACCGGTATACTCGGATAATGAGGCCCTATTCTACTAGCACAAGGATAAAGTAGTTAGGGGTGCGTATGATCATACATATTGAGGCTCCACAACAACATAAAAATAAACACTCGTGCACGTAAAACATATGAAACATATAACACACAATAGAGCAAATATTCAAAGTATCATACATCTTAGAGTTTGTGGTTTGAGGATAGAGTGTTATAAATCATTTTCGTTTTGAATAAGTATGCATGTTACCCCAAAGTATAAAAAAAGAAGAAACCGAGGGATGAAATGTACTCACGTGAAATAAATAACTTGAAGGATAGTTTGCTATAAAACGGGGAAGGGTAAATTCAACGGGCAAGACCTAAATTAAATAGTGTCTTGAGTTAGTAGATGGTTTTAAAAGCTTTAAAGTAAAATAACTTGACAAGTAAAATAAATAATTAAAGTTTGAGAGTTAAAGTGTAAATACATAAGAATTATGTAATGGTTTTAGAAAAGTACGTTTACTCGAAATCGGGTCTCGATATTCTATTCATTAGTTTTACTTAACCTTTGTTAAGTAAATATTTGGGTAAAGTTGCTATATTGCAAGATCCTTTGTTAGATAGATACCAAAACGATATTTTATGAGTGTTCGGATTTGTCGGTTCGAGTCTTGATAATTGGTCAAGCTCGAAGCCAAGATTCCAAAGTAATAAATGTTATGAGATAACTCAATGAAATCAAAAGAAACTTAACCAAGTGTGTAGTTCTATTAAGGAGAACCTCGACGTCCGTTAAGCGAGTGTTTGGTTTTGTCGGTCCAAACTTGTTATGAGATCTAGTTGGATCTGACATGCCAAGTATTTTGAGAAAATAATTAAAATTAGTTTATAATATAGTTTTAGAGAAAAATACGAGATTCGGTTACCAAAACACAGCTAGCGTGTCTTAAGCGGGTGAACTCGGTTTAGTTCGGTCTTGGTTCGGTCCTTGACTCGGAATAAGACCGAGGATGGTTACCACATACCCAATACCATAGAACTTATTAACTTGAACTTAGAATTTATAATATACAAATCTTACATGTAACATATTATTAAATCATTTTAAATATAAATCATCTAAACGAGAGTTCGGTCTTGGTTCGGTCTTTGACTTGGAATAAGACCGAGGATGGTTACCACATACCCAATACCATAGAACTCATTAGAACAAACTTAGAAATGATAATACTCAAGTCTTACATACAAGATGTTAACAATAAAGTATTTAAACAAAAGTTCGGTTTTGGTTCGGCTCTTGACTCGGGATGAAACCGAGAATGGTGGCCACATACCCAATACCATAGAACTCATTAAAATTATTTGGAAACTAAAGTAATTAGAAACTAAACAACATTAGTAAGCTTGCATAAATTAAAGTGATCAACAAGGACTATAATAGTCCTCCATGAGGCCTTGCCTAGCAATACACCTAAACCGACATGGCCGGATAAGGGAAAGCCAAGGAAACAAGGGGAGTATGTTTTGCACAAGTTATAATAAACAGATTTAATTAACAATAATTAGTTAGAAGAAAATATTAGCATTAGTTTGACCTTGAGAAGTCAAACTATCAAAAGTTTGGAGAGAATACTTAGATCTAGATTGGGGAAAGTTTGAGGTGAATGAGCAAACCCAAGTGGGATGCATTGGCCTTGTTTATATAGAGAAATATTGAAGGTGTAAAATCCCGAAATTTCCAAAAATAATATTTAATATATGATTTATTTATGGCGTAATAGTTTACTTGGATTGATAGAGAGATAATAAAAGAGAATTTCGTTTATTCAATAATGTGTCGCGTAACGGTTTGGATAATAAACTCTAAGAGGATGGGCTTGGACTTTAGAGGATGGAATAAAGGATGGATGGGCCTTAGGTCCATGGGCTTAGGGAGTATAAATACCCATTAAACCATAATCGTTTCCATTTTTATCCATCTCTATACCATAGCCTACACCATCAAAAACACACACAAACACCATCCTATATCCCGGGCTAAGATCCGAAGGTGAAAACTCGAGCTTGTTGGTGCTAGAACGTGGTGACGAACCAAACCAATATCAATACTAGATCGTGTTCGTAGATCGACTAGTTAAAGGTACGTTTTATAAGAGAAACACTTGTTCGTCTTGATTAAATCCCCAGATCTGTTGATATGATAAAAACTAATCAAACGAAATGATTCCCAGTAAAATCCGTTAAAGTTTGATATTAATCGGGGGTAAGTGAGCCATATGTATATATGTTCAAATCGCACAATGTAGAACGCAATATTTGGGTGATTAATGGATTGGGGTTTGTAGTCGAGGTGAATCCGAGTTCAAGGATACCAAAATCATGCTGTTTCGTCACGATTTGAGGGATTAATTGCAGATCTAATAGGGTTGACTGCGTCTGTTCTTATCAATTTTGACTTTGACCCATTAGTCAAAGTTTGGATAAGAACAAATGCTAATTCGTTATTATGAACGGATCAAGATAACGAATCGGGTGATTCGTTACTCACCCAGTTCGTTATGTCAAGATAACGAATTAGCTCACCTAGTTCGTTATGTCAAGATAACGAATCAGGTGATTCGTTACTCACTTAGTTAGTTATGTCAAGATAACGAATTAGCTCACCTAGTCCGTTATGTCAAGATAACGAATTAGGTGATTCGTTACTCACCCATTCGCTAAGTTCTGATAACGAATTAGGCCATGAATCAGGCTATGATCAGATAACGAATTAGACTTAATTCGTTATATCGAATGAGTGGGCGATGTAGATAATAATTTAAAATCCTAATGGAAGGGATCAGACCCTAATAATATCTGAGATAGACAAGAAAGGGATCAAAACCTAATAATATCTGAGATAGACAAGGAAAAAGGGATCAGACCCTAATAATATCTGAGATAGACAAGAAAGGGATCAGACCCTAATAATATCTTAGATAGACAAGGAAAAAGGGATTAGACCCTAATAATATCTGAGATAGCCAAGAAAGGGATCAGACCCTAATAACATCTAAGATAGACAAGGAAAAAGGGATCTGACCCTAATAATATCTGAGATAGACAAGGAAAAAGGGATCTGACCCTAATAATATCTGAGATAGACAAGGAAAAAGGGACCAGACCCTAATAATATCTGAGATAGACAAGGAAAAAGGGACCATACCTGAGATAGACAAGAAATGGATCAGCCCCTAATAATATCTGAGATAGAATAGACAGTAGACATATAGTTTAGAAGCAATAAAATATGCTTGTATGTAGGAAATAGACTTAATTTGTATCTACGGATGCATAAATGAAGATACATGTATGTATTGTATGATGTATGATTAGTTAGAACTCACTCAGCGTAGATGAGTTTTAGTAGGCATGCAGGTAAACAAGCTAAAGAGCTAGCATGAGGATGGCACATGGCATGTATTGAACGGTTGACATCTGAAGATGGAAGAAATGATGTTTTAAATATGATGTTTTATGTTATGGTTTTAAAGAAAATGTTGTGTAACGATAGTTGAAGAAACATTTCCACTAAAAGTTTAAATTAACTCTGATTTGTAAGAACTGTGTTTATGAGTAAATCCGACGCTATAGTAGGGCAGCGGGATCGGGCCTTACAGAAGGGTTGGCCATGGTGTTGCTTTTAAGAAGTTTCATGCATTTGGATGGTTTAAGTTGGTCAAACAAGGTGTAAACAAACAATTATAAGTTAAACCCAATATTTCATTAATAACGATGGATCCGAAAGATAAAAATGGGTCAGGTTTTTGATACAAATATTAATACAAGTTAATCCGAAAATGACGAATGTTACAGTCCTCTCTACTTTAGGAAATTTCGTCCCGAAATTAAGAAGAATCGGAAATAAAAAAGCGCGGGTATTTTTCCTTCATAGCATCTTCTCGTTTTCAAGTAAATTCAGCGCCACGCCGTGATTCCCAACGGACGTTAACTAAACGGATGCGGCTATGTTTGGTTCGAATCTCATTGCGGTCCACGATTTCAACGGATTTTTCGATCATTTGCTAGGTTTCATCAATACGTACTTCGTCGAGAGGTATGTGAAGGTTACCTTCGACTAAGCACTTTTTGAGTTTTGAGACATGAAAGGTTGGATGAACACCGGTAAGTTCTTGCGGTAACTCGAGCTTATAAGCCATTTTTCCGATCCTTTCGAGGATTTTGAATGGACCTACGAAACGAGGGCTAGTTTTCCTTTCTTTCCAGAATGGACTACCCTCTTCCAAGGGGATACTTTGAGAAGGACAAGGTCGCCAACATTGAATTCGAGAGGCTTTCGCCGTTTGTCGGCATAGCTCTTTTGACGACTTCTAGCAACGAGAAGATTTTTGCGTATTTGATCGTTACGATCGGTAGTGTCTTGGACCATCTTGGGACCGGTGATTTGAGCTTCACTAATCTCGTTCCAACAAATTGGGGAACGACACTTACGGCTATAAAGAGCTTGGAAAGGAGCCATATCAATGCTAGAATGATACCTATTGTTGTATGAGAATTCGATAAGCGAAAGATGAGAATCCCAATTTCCACCGAAATCAAGAACACAAGATCGAAGCATATCTTCAAGGGTTTGGATTGTACTCGGATTGGCCATCGGTTTGAGGGTGATAAGCGGTGCTAAGATCAAGGCGAGTGCCCAAAGCTTCTTATAGCGATTTCCAAAACCGGGAGGTGAAACGAGCGTCACGACCGGAAATAATGGTCACGGAATACCATGGCGGCATACAATCTCACAAACATAGATTTGAGCGAGTTGTTTGACAGAGTACTTCTCCCGGGTCGGGATGAAGTGAGCCGATTTGGTTAATCGATCAACGACTACCCAAATACTATCATTTTGCTTTTGAGTGGGGGTAATCTGATGATAAAGTCCATAGCAATAGTTTCCCATTTCCAAATGGGGATAAGAGGTTGCTCAAGTAAACAAAAATGCTTTTGGTGTTCCGCATTAACCTTTGAGCAAGTAAGACATTTTGAGACATAAAGTGCTACGTCATTTTTCATGTCCGGCCACCAATAAATAGATCGAAGATCGAAGTACATCTTATCTGCACCAGGATGCACGGAATATCGCGACATATGAGATTTGTCAAGAATGAAAGTACGAAGTTCATCACGATCGGGAACCCACAAACGATTGAGAAAATAAAGCAAGCCATCGGGTTTGGTTTCGAGTTGAAGTTCGGCTCCACATGGGTCATACATATTTCCTTCATCAATAGAGGTGCATTGGGCTCGACAGAAGCGGTCTTGGAGATCGGTTTGGATAATGATGCTATGAAGCATAACAGATTTGACATTAACTTTACGACTAAGGGCCTTGACCACGACATTCGCCTTACCGCATGAGCATTCAATTAGCTGACCGATCTGTTAAATATCCTCGGGGCATTGTTAAAAACATGCTTGTCAAAATAGACAAGTTTGTTTTCCCAGTAGATTTTGTAATTCTAGACATGGAGGAAGACAAAAGTGTATCTCTGATTTTAGGAAGACCCTTTTTAGCCACCGCGAAGGCTATTATTGATGTTTGCACCGACAAGCTCACTCTCAGGGTCAATGACGAGGCAATCACTTTTAACATAGGAAAATCTATGCAATATCTGCAACAGCACGATGACACATTATATTGTGTTGACATCATAGATTCCATCGTAAGTTGCTATATGCGAGATTCCTCCATCAATATACTACTAGAAATGCAAGTCTTAGACAAAACAATCGAAAAACCCATTCTAGAAAACGAAAATCTCAATAATGACTACAACAAAGAATCAGAAGTAATATATGAGATCACCGAATATAATGAAAATCAAAACCATCAATCGAAGAACCACCAGCTTTAGAGTTAAAAGAACTACCAAAACATCTCGAATATGCCTTTATAGAAAAAGACTCTCAACTCCCAGTAATTATTTTATTTCCCCTTTCTAAAGAAGAGAAAGACGAACTTCTTAAGGTTCTCAAAAACCATAAGAAGGCTATCGCATGGAAGATCATGGATATCAAGTGCATCGGTCCCTCCTTTTGTACTCCCAAAATTCTCATGGAAGAAGAATACAAACCCGTGATCCAACATCAAAGACGTCTCAATCCCAACATGAAAGATGTGGTGAAGAAGGAAGTAATCAAACTGCTTGATGCCGGATTAATATACCCAATCTCAGATTCACCTTGGGTTAGTCCCGTTCAAGTAGTACCCAATAAGGGAGGAATGACGGTCGTAATGAACGAGAAGGACGAGCTGATACCAATGAGAACCATCACAGGCTGGCGAGTTTGCATTGATTATCGGAAGCTTAATGACGCCACAAGAAAAGATCATTTTCCACTTCCTTTCATCGATAAAATGCTTGAACGATTATCTGGAAAAATGTTCTACTGTTTTCTTGACGGATTTTCCGGATATTTCCAAATTCCCATTGATCCTGAAGATCAGGAGAAACCCACATTTACATGTCCGTATGGAACCTTCGCTTACCGAAGAATGCCATTTGGATTATGTAATGCTTCAGCCACCTTCCAACGTTGCATGGTGGCCATCTTTCATGAAATGATAAAAAAATCTATGGAAGTCTTTATGGACGACTTCTCGGTCTTTGGAGATTCCTTCGATCATTGTTTAAAAAACCTAGACAAAATGTTAACTAGGTGTGAAGAAGTAAATTTAGTACTCAACTGGGAAAAATGCCACTTTATGGTAAAAGAAGGCATTGTTCTCGGTCATAAGATTTCTCAAGACGGACTAGAAGTTGATAGGGACAAAATAGAAACCATATCCAAACTTCCACCACCAACTTCAGTCAAAGCCGTTAGAAGTTTTCTAGGTCACGCAGGTTTCTACCGCCGCTTCATAAAAGACTTTTCAAAAATCTCTAGACCTATGACCAAACTTCTGGAGAAAGATGCACCATTCGTATTCTCCGAAGAATGTATTGAATCATTCAATACATTAAAAGACAAACTTGTCAACGCACCAATCATGACTACACCCGATTGGACCCTTCCATTCGAAATCATGTGTGATGCAAGTGACTTTGCAGTTGGAGCCGTACTCGGACAACGAAAGGAAAAACATTTTCACCTAATTTAGTATGCCAGTAAAACTCTTAACGATGCACAAGAAAATCATACCACAACAAAGAAAGAGTTACTAGCAGTAGTATTCGCCTTTGAAAAATTTAGATCCTACCTAGTTCTTTCCAAAACCATAGTTTACACCGACCATGCCGCAATACGTTACCTCTTCAACAAACAAGATGCCAAACCCAGACTTATCAGATGGATTCTACTACTCCAAGAATTTTACATTGAAGTTAAAGACAAAAAGGGAGCAGAGAATGTCGCCGCAGACCACCTTTCGCGCTTAGAATGCCCATCTCCTGAAGAACTTCACAAAGAAATTATCAACGATAATTTCCCACATGAAATTCTCATGCACAATCAAGCCGTCATAGAAGAGAAAGAAGAAAGTCCTTGGTATGCCGACTTCGCAAACTACCTAGCTTGTAGAATCCTAAGAAAAGGGCTTACTCATCAACAGCGGAAGAAATTCTTCTCCGACCTTAAGTTTTACTTTTGGAAGATCCATATTTGTTTAGGATAGGTGCGGATCAAGTTATTCGTAAGTGCGTAGCAGGCAAGGAGGCCTTAGACATTCTCAAACACTGCCATGAAGAACCAACTGGTGGACACCATGGTACCGCCACTACGGTCAGAAAAGTGTTTGATGCAGGATTTTTCTAGCCCACCGTATACAAAGATATACATACTTTGATCCAAGAATGCGATGCTTGTCAAAGATCTGGGAACATCTCATCCAAAAATGGGATGGCTCAAAAGGGTATTCAAATTTGTGAGATCTTTGATGTATGGGGAATAGATTTCATGGGCCCATTTCCTAACTCATTTCGAAATAAATACATCCTTGTAGCAGTTGATTATGTATCTAAATGGGTAGAAGCACAAGCTCTCCCACTAACGATGCTCGAGTTGTTGTAAGATTTCTGAAAAGGTTATTTTCACGATTTGGCACTCCAAAAGCCCTAATCAGCGACAGAGGTACCCACTTTTGCAACGCTCTGATGAACAAAGTCTTAGCGCGATATGGGGTTCACCACCGACTGGCAACACCATATCACCCTCAGACTAGTGGGCAGGTAGAGGTCTCAAATCGAGGAATCAAAAGGATCTTAGAAAGAACCATAGGGATGAATCAAAAAAATTGTGCAGATAAGTTAGATGACGCTTTGTGGGCCCTTAGGACGGCTTAGAAAACCCCCATAGGAACAACACCCTTCAAACTCGTTTACGGGAAGGCATGTCATCTACCAGTAGAATTAAAACACAAAGCCTACTAGACTCTCAGAGCAGTGAACTTTGATCTAACGTCCGCCGGCGAAAACCGGGAAGATCAAATTCTTGAGCTCGAGGAACTGAGAACATTGGCCTATGAAAATTCATGGTATTATAAGGAAAAGACTAAACGCCTACACGACGCCCATTTGAAAGGAAACAAAAAATTTCAACCTGGCGACCGTGTACTGTTATACAACGCTCGTTTACGTCTTTTCCCAGGAAAACTGAAATCTCGATGGACAGGTCCATACATAGTTGAATCAGTTTTTGACTATGGGACAGTTGAAATTTCAAATTCAAATGGCCAAAAGTTCAAAGTAAATGGACATCGATTAAAGCCATATATCGATGATCCATTTGAAGAAGTTCTGGAGGTATTAACCCTCAAACTCCATGAATAGGAAATCAAGGAAACAAGGTCTGGCCAAGACCTTCACAAAACTAGGCCTTGTAAATAATTTGTTTTACTTGAAAAAAAAATTATTAAAACCACAGGGGCGTGCTCCCAAAAGCACGGTCCCGTGCCAAAAATCGCAGGCCAGCATCTTTGCTGCAAAAATCTCAGTCAGACTGGTTTGTAATAGAATTGTCAGAACAAAAACACGGGCCGTGCTTCCAAAAGAATGGGGCCGTTCCTGGCTTGCTGGTTGGCTATAAAAGGCACCTTGTGTCATTGCATTACTTGCACCAACCAAAACCAAACTAATAACCTCTGAAAATTCAACATGCCATCTGAGATAAGTGAAGCAATCACCGTTTCCCAACACCCGAGAAACGATGCCCGCCATGTTTCCAAAACCGAGCTTCTCTTGAAACTTCAAGAACTCGTTAAAGAACTCACCGAAATGAATCTCCTTGCTGAGATGCGTCTCGTCCAACTCATCGAATCAGTGGAAAATATGAAAATGGAACTTCGAGACATCAATGAACAATTGCAGTTTCAAGTTCTAGGTTTCACGTACTTTCCACCACTGGGACCATTCGGAGGAGGAGAGCCTTTCGGAGAAATCTAGGAAAATTAACTTTCTGTTTTTATGTGTAAACAAGTGCATTAAGCACAATGTGTTAGGACTTCGGACTTAACCTGAATATTTTCTTATTTCTAGGAAAACCGGGCTTATCCCGTAACTGTTCTAGGACCTTTTTAATTTTAATGAAAAGTAATTTTTAGATGACCAAAATTTTAAATTATCATACTAAACGTCATTCTAAGAATTCCGGATCTCGCATCTTGCTGAAAATTACAAGAAAATTCACCGTAACAATAAACACGGGCCGTGCTTTTCTAAACACGAGGCCGTGGTCACCCAGAATCTTCAGCATTATACGCGCTGACTCCGTACAATTCTCTGACTCAGAAACATTTATTCTCCTAGCAGCACGGGGCCGTGCTTTCAAAAGCACGGGGCCGTGTTCAACTTTCCACTCTCTATATAATGCATGCATAAACTCACTATTCCATTTACACCAAAAACAACTTACCTAAATGGAAGGGAAAAAGGTTGAATGGAGGCCAGTAAGAAAGGGGAAGCAACATGAATCCTCCTCTTACCTTGAGGAGGAGGTCATGAGACTCCAATGCATCATAAGAGATCAAGTTGAGAGCAACATTCAAACCGAAGCTCGCGTAGTCGAGTTAATTAACAAAGTCGACCTGCTTAGGTTCGAAAACTTCCATGTTGTGGATGGCCACCACAAAGATGTGGCTTCCAAACTCAACTTTCTCAACCGAGAAATCGTTACGCTCAACAAAAAGCTTGACGAACTTTTAGAAGCCAAACGAGCACCACCACACATCCAGGAATTGTTCGGAAGTAGTGGTTGTTGAAGTTCTGATTTTGTTTCATGTTGAAGTTGTTCCCGCTAGTACTATGTGTTAGGATCGATAGTTGTTGTTGTACTTTTTATTTTCTCTATGTTTAATTATGTCTTTAGGTTTTATGTTTCATGTTTTAATGAAGTTTAGGATTCTTAATTACTGTCTCAAACTAACCAGAAAATAATACCAGTCAAAAATGAACCAGCTCAAAAAATAAACAAAATTCAAAAGGATACTATATGCATCATGCAGCACGGTACCATGCTTCTCAAAAGCACGGCGCCGTGCTTTTGGTCCTAGAGCAGTTACGAGTTTTAAATTATTAAAATAACCTTTCCCAACCACCAACCCTAACATTCACTACGTCTCTGGACCAAAAACCGCCGACCATCCAATAGTTCACTAATTTCTTCATCAAATATTCAATTCGAAACCTAAGGTATGTTAATTTAACAACTGCATTGTTCAAATTCATCATTCTAGGTTTAGTTTAACCCTAAAATCTCTCGAATCGACCAAATCGGGTCCAAATCCGAAAAGGATATGGGTTATTTTGCTAGTATAAGATGAATAGATTGTTTAATGTTTGATGGTTAGGGTTTAATTGAAAAGGAACAATTCGGGTTTTGGGTATTGGCATAAACACCCAAAAAACCAATAAACCTAATTGTTATAACCGGTTGGAAACGAGGGTTCGAGTCTGAGTAAGGTAGAAATTAGTATTGAAAACAAGAGCCATGCCCAAAACAACACGAATCGTGGTCAACCAAAAGTCAAATAAAAAGAAACTGAAACAGAGGCAACAGCACGGGGCCGTGCTTTTTAAAGCACGCCGCCGTGCTTTGCTCTCTGCTCCAGGAAATTGAAACTTTTTTACGAATTTTGACTAATTCGGGTGTAAATTGCAGATGGCCGAGTATGGAGAGGATGTTCATGCATTTCTAGTCTTCCTGAACTGCAAAACTAGGGACCGACAAACGAATGCAAGATTAACTTATCTTAACCACAGGTATCCAGAAGCTAACTTCTATGCATGTGAAGACACTCTGAGACATGTCAACCAATGGAACCGTTATGCGAACATTGTAAGAGGACCATGGAGACGGTCTTGGTCAAATAGGGGAGGCGGTGACAAAACTGACAAAGGAATTCTTGGCCTCTTTCAACATAAAAAAGAAGTTTGATATGTGGGATGAAAAGGCAATCGAGTTTCGATGTGGGGGTACATGGCATACAACTTCTGTCACCCAACTAGGAGTTGATCTGGGAATTTACACGACCGAGGAAACTGATTTAGACATCTGGTTTAATGCTAAAACAACATGTACAGACGAAGGTGATGATGATCAAGCTAAAGCAGGTGACACAAGGGCAGAGGCTTGGGAACAGTTTAGTTATGGTACAACAGAGTATAATGCAAGCGTTTTAAAAAGCACAGCACTGCGTGACCCACTCATGAGGTACATCCACCGTTTGCTCAGTCACACCGTCACAGCTCGAGGTCAGAGTGAAGGGGTTGTCACACTGAGGGATCTTTGGGCATTATACTACATGAAAAACGACATAGCATGCAATATCACGATGCTATTCTGCAAACTCTTCACGACAAATGCAAGTGCTCGAGGAAATACCCCGATCTTCGGTGGTCCTTGGATCCGCAACCTTTATGTAACACCCCGTAACCGCAGCGGAAACGTAAACGGGATGCGACAGACACCTCTGATATCAACCACATTGTTTATAAAGAAAATCGAATGTATTAATATACTTCAAAATTTCATTGTCTCGTCTTTCATTATCGTCTAGGTGATACACACTTCATACAATACGATTCATAATTCTATCTGTTATAATGTATCCTAACGTCCAGCACTCAAAACTTACACACATCAAGCACTTAGCACGTAATCAATCACTTTATCTTAGTTGTACCTGAAAAGCATGTGAGAAAACGGGTCAACTACGAATAGTTGGTGAGTTTCACAATTTTAGTAAACCATGATAAATCCATATCATAACATAATATTATCTGGGGACACTGTCAACCCATAAATACATTTAATAACCTCTGGGAACTCTGTTACCCCAGAAACATACTTCCATTAACCTCTGGGAACTCTGTTACCCCAGAAACACATTTAATAACCTCTGGGAACTCTGTTACCCCAGAAACACATTTAATAACCTCTGGGAACTCTGTTACCCCAGAAACACATCTAATAACCTCTGGGAACTCTGTTACCCCAGAAACACACTTCCAATAACCTCTGGGAACTCTGTTACCCCAGACACTGTGGCGGGACCTTACAATATTAACAACTCAAACAATTACCATTTCAATACATTACCGTACGATTCCCGTACATTAAACATTATATAAATACATTCATTTCCATGCGTTCAGCACGTACTTAATCATTTTGATAAAAACATGCTTTCCGCCCCGGGAAAATATTTAAAACAGTTCAGTAAAAGGGGCTCGTGAAAACTCACCTTAGCTGCAAGCAGGTAACAACAATCAATATCAGTTAACTCGTCCAATCTGTAATATGATCCCTACGATCATTATTATACAATTATTGTTTATATAATCTTTAATCTTATCAATCAGTACACCTGGGGACACTGTCAACCCAGCACTGTACCCGTTCTGGGGGCAAGGTTAACCCAGAAACACTTCTCCGGACTCAGATTGTGATGTCATTTAGAGTTCCAAGGTCACAACTACTATTAGTCGTTTTTCTCGTTTTGCGTGCCTAGCACTGTTATCCGTTTTTATGTTTCAAAAATGAGTTTGATCACACACGACCCGAAAATAGTGGTTGACGGATAATTTAATTAAAGATGTGAAATTATAGCTCGGATTAAACGTCCCGATTGGCCGCGGGACCCGTTTCCGTCTTTGGCGTACCGGAAACTATTAAAATAGATTAAAATTACTCAAATCATCCGAATTATTTTCGGATGATTTATTTTACTTGTTTAGCTCATTTATATGAAAATAGTTCATTTCTAGGGTTTTTGTACACCAGTCAGCTCGCTTAAGCGAACTTCACCGGTTTACGCGTTTTACTTTAAAAGTTTGATAATTAGCACAAATGATTATCCGTTTACTCTCGGATCTTGAAATTTTGCACAAATCACTTTTTAACAGTGGGGAATTTTATAAAAATATTTCCAGAATTAATTCTTATATTTAAAATTTACTTATCTATTTTTAAACACCATTTAAACACTAAATATGTCGTAAATACCAAACGACCTTAGAAAAATCCCAAATTTCTCCTGGATGTCCCCTGCCATCCACATAGTCCCCTGTATTTTTTCCAAAACCAAAATCTTCTTTTAAATGCCTTTTTTACTAAAACCGAGCTAGAAATCCCTAGAACTCGTTTAACCGAAAAGCCTACTTAGACTTCTCCAACAGACCTCAAATTTTGTGTGTGACTTATACATGATATGAAAAGCTTATCCACAATTTTCCAGAATTTTTGCATGATATTTAACTATTTTTCACCATTTTTGGCCAAAACCGAGCACTAAATTCATCAAATATTCATCCTTTATCCAAAAATTACCAAAATTTTACAGAACTCATATTTCCATGTGTTTAACACCTCTGTAAAATTTCGTGACCTAACTTTAAACGACCAACAATCTGTCCAAAAACACATAAACCGACATAAACCGAATATAACTTTCGTTTTCCGCCACTACAAGCTACAAACTCGTCTTTCCGCCTTATCTACCACTAAACACAGAGCCTACAAACAACATTCCACAATACCAAGCAAGTTACACTCACGATCAAGCCTCTTACACTATAGTTTCGGTTATTGCTTTAAAAACAAAGATTTAACCGTAAAAATTCGTTTTTGATTCGTTTAACTCATTTCTTGGACCAAGATCCCTTGTATAACCCGTATACATCACTTGATCATGCAGGAATCGGTTTTCATCTTTGAAACCTCATTTTCTTGCAAACAAACTCAAGAAACGAAGATGGAAACGTATATAACACGATCTTTACCTCGGTTTTTCTTGCTAGAATTGTCGGTTTTTGATTCAAGATCTTGAGAGAATTAAAGGTTTGATGGATTGTGTTGTGAAAAAAGAAAATGAAGTGTGTTTGGGAGGTGTGTGTTGCGACCGGAGGTAGTGAGGGGGTGGGGTGGGACCCACCTCTTCATTCTTGGCCACTCATTTGGATATCGGATATCCGGATAATGTTTTGGATAATCTGGTTCAGTTCGTTTCTCGGTTAAATGTTTAATTCGGCTTAAACGAGGCCAAAACGGTTGTTTTTCGGCTAAAAAAATGAAATTTATATAAAACCGATTTAAAAAACTTAAACCATGACATTTATTAACTTAAAACGTCATATTATTAGTTATTACGCATCTTTTTCGGCTTGATCGATCGTCTCTTGCTCGGCTTGGTATTAAAGGTTTCGTTTAACGTACCGACGTACTTTTAAATCGAAATCCTTTTTCTGTGCCTTAATCCACTTATCCCGAAGCTTTAATACTTCGTAACATCACTAAATATCATACATCTCGTCTATAATTGAACCCTCGATTCATTCGGGTTTCCATAACTATCGATCGTTTGATCGCATATTCACTACGGTGAATTATATATTCCCGTACAATCAATACAATGAACTATGTTTTCTCGTATAATTACCATGGTAACTCATGTACCCGACATTACGTATGACGTAACTAACGTCTACCGGTTAGGGTATACCTGGTTTCATCGGAATCGTTACATTCTCCCCCCGTTAAGAAATTTCGTCCTCGAAATTTTACACGCCCACTATCTCCTTTCGAGAGAAAGGTGGGGGGTTTTTTTTTCTTCAGAATTCACCCTCGCGTTACCAAGTATAATCTGGTCTTCGCTGTGAATTCCACTTAATCTTAATTAATAAAGCTTGGTATGTCCAAACTGTTTAGTTTTCCCGTCTACTATCACTACGGGATTAGTTATGATATCAAACATGACTTCTATGAGTACCTCTATTACTAGTACTTTCGTTGCCTCATCGCTTAGGCACTTTTCAATCCGCATACATGCAAAATATCATGTATAGTACTTAGCCCCTGGAATACTTTAATCAATAAACTAAGTGACCAATCATGGAGATAATCACATGAGGCCCAATATATTAAGGAGCTAATTTCGGTTTTTGCCAAACCTCATATCACCTCTCTCTAAGGTGATGCTTTAAAGTACCTTGTCACCTCTTTCTGGCGACAATGGTTTCCTTTGAATGTTGGCATAAATCCTTTGCCAATCTCGCGCTGCTTTCAACTTACCTTAAGTATTATAAATCCGATTGTTTGTTTCTCGAATCAATTAAAATCTTATGGCTTGATTGAAGCCCATTTTCAATTTAACAAATTGGTGATAACTACTTCACCCATAGAAAGCCTCCAGCTCTCGATGCTTCCTTCCCCTCCTTCCAATAATGGAAGTAGGATGACTATCTCGATCTGAGATCATTGAAAATGGTACTCCACGACGAGTTACCATTTCATCATCATGAATTTGGGCGAGAATTCATTGTGGTAATTGTCATAGATTGGGATGAAATGTGAGGATTGGTTAATCGATCCGCGATTACCCAATTTACATCATGCCTTTGCTATACCTTAGGAATTTGTGTCCCGAAATCCATTGTAATTTATTCCCACTATTATTGGCGAATTTTCTGTCGTTGTGGCGTTCCCTAGGGTTTTCGGTGTGCAGCCTTATCTTTCGCATAACTCAATATTCACCAACACACGTAACCATATCTTTCTCCAAACTCGACCATTAATAAAAATCCTTTCAGATATCCGTATCATCAATAATCAAATCCAATCCCGGATGTAAGGATTATTTCGATCTATGCGCTTCGTCCATGATTAATTCACGAAGGTCATGGGGGGTCGGGATCCAAACCCGATCTTTGAAATAGAGGGTTTCGTCCACGCGCTGTCCGAAATTCCTTTCGTTGCCGTAAAGTTCCTCCTTTTCCAAATGTCCCTCTTTCAACGCCTCATATTTAGTTCTTTCTGATCGAATATGTGATGCAACTTTTATGATCGGTGACGATGGTGCACTTCGTATCGTAGAGACAATGTCTCCACATTTAAGTGCATAGATAACCGCTCCCAGTTCTAAGTCGTGAGTAGTGTAATCTTACTCGTGTACTTTTAACTGTCGGGAAGTAGAGGCTATGACCTTAATATACTGCGTCAACACGCATTCTAACCCTTTACGCGATGCGTCACAATACGTGACAAAACCATCGTCTCCATCGGGGAGACTTAAAATCGGCGCTTGGCACAATTTTAATGGTTTCTATCTTAATTGGGTCTTTGTTAAATCCTTGTTGCTTCACAACATGACCAAGGGATTATGCCCTCTTTATTCAAAATCACATTTCGAAAACTTCGTGTATAGCTCATCTTGCTTTAACACTTCCACAATTTTCCTTAACCGTCGATCGTGCTCTTCCTTACGTTGCAAATATATCAAAATATTATTAATGAATGCTATGACAAATTTGTCCAAATAAAGTTTACAGACTCGATTCATGAGTTCCATGAATGCTGCCGGCGCATTTGTTAGCCCGAAAGGCATAACTAAGAATTCATAATGGCCGTAGCGAGTCCGAAACACTGTTGTCGCAGCGTTTTCCTCTCGGATTTTTCATTTGGTGATAACTATATTTAAGACCAATTTTCAAAAAACAAAACGCCCTCTGCAGTTGGTTTAACGGATCATTTACTTTGAAGAAGTGAGCACCTACTCTTGATCATCACTTTATCCAATTTTCCGTAATCAACACATATCCTAACACTTCCGTCCTTCATTTCCCAATTAAAACTGGTACACCCCATGGTGACTAACTAGGTCGTATAAAATCTTATCCAACAATTCTTGTAACTGGTTGGATAAATCTTGCATATCGGACGGTGCAAGTCGGTAGGGTGCCTTAGCAATAGGGCCAGCTTTGGACATTAAATCGATTCTGAATTCAACCTATCGGGTTGGCGGTAATCCAGGAAGTTCTTTTGGGAAAACTTGTGGAAATTTGCGTACCACCGGGATATTTTCTATATGTTTTCTTTTTAAAATACTTTGGCAATCATGTTTGTTAAATACACCACGTCTTCTTGTCGTAAATATTATAACATCTCAAGATGAGATTTGAGTGGCAACATAATACCGTAAACTTTTCTCTGTATTTAATCGCTTCATAGTCCGAAAGAGAACTTCTAATCATCTTCTTTTCCTATTTGATTTCTGCTTCATGATGAGTTAGCCCATCCATGCTAACTATCACGTCAAAACTTCTTTGTTTTACTGGTCGTAGGTCAATAAGGAAAGGTTAATCGTTCCGAATAATAGGACAATTCCGAACAATTTAGTTAACCATTAGGGATTTACCGTTAGCGATTCTACAGTATAGGGTTCTATAGCTTCACTTAATCGGTATCTTTCCCAATAATAGGAGGTTAACGGGAACTAACTTCTATCGACGACCGTAAAAATTATCACTGAAGTCTATTGATTTAAAACTACCACATACTTAACACCACCTTTGGATCATGACGTGCTTTATTCAAATTACTCACAAAGGCACGGCTCCTTGCTTGATCAGAGGTTGATGCTTGTCATGAGGTTCGTCTTCCAACGACACCTTGGTTCAACTTTGGGCAATTTCTTTTGAAACGTTCGGTACTGCCACATTCATAGCAAGTACAACTGTTTGGCATAATTTGATTTCTTCGGATGGATTGTTATTGAAGTTGTTGGGTTCGGAGTGGTTGTACATGAATGGGTTGGGGTTGTCGGTTCACATGGCTTCAATTGGTTCTACAATTAGGGCATTACGTCCATCTTTACCACGCCTGTGGCCTACTATCACTCGACATTCTTCTTCCTGCCGATAACCATATATTTTACACATTCAGGGAAGGACCCTTTATGCGGTTCATGGTTTCACACCAGAACTAGTCTTAGTATAATTCTGGGTTGTAGGACATACCTACTTATTCACAAGTCTATCTTGCACTATACCTTTATCATTTCCCTTCTTTAACACTCGACGTCTCACCTAACGTCCTTCCATTCCGCTTCCCATAAAGTCAAATATATCAATGCTAGCTTGTGCCACAACCCTTCCAAAGGTTGTATATATTTTACAGGGTTGACTATACTCCTTATCGATGGAGTTAGTCCCCAATCTAGCACTCACTTTGCTTTGTTTCAGGAGTAATTAGCCATGTTACCAGACATGACAATTCCTTCAAACGATTTGCGTGTTCTAAGTGATCAGCACACAACATTTCTATCTTTCATAGCTCAGTTTCCAATCTCTGAGTTTAATTACTCGAATAAAAATGCTCTAGCACAAGAATTTTAAATCCTGACCATATCATCTGAGTAATAATTTTCCAACTATAATTTTGTACCATCGTGTTCCATCACGATACAACATAATCTACCAACATATCTGTAGCATATTTCACTACACAATATTCTAGACTCTTACCAATATCCTTAACCATTTCGATCTTTTCCATCCACTCGCTAATCTATTCCTCCCTTTACCAACAGTAAATCATTAATAATTTCCTTACCACAACAACAAACATATCCTTCATACCGGATCTAATTCATTACAACTACTATTCATGTTTAGTTTATAACTAATACTTGTAGTCATAATAGTATCCGGTGGGACATTATCACTCTTAGTAATACCACTAAGAATTGAAATATTCATATTCATGTGATTGCTCGATTTATAATTCTGCGATTACATTCGCATCAACACTAGCAGTGATCTGTGATACGACATTCGGTATCATCATCTGCTATCTTTGAGCAATCAACTGAATCATATCAATCTCCATCATTGGAGTTACTCTTTTTATGTCATTCTGCCGTACTCGTCCCGTACGCAGTAATCAATACTAATCTCACCGTATAACTCGTTACCAGTTCAATCATATCAGCAAGTACACATACACACCAAATATTATCATATATATTACACATACCAGTATCTAATATATATGTCCCACAAATATAATAACATATAGACTTAACCCACAAGATATGCACACGTATATATATATATACACATTAGCACATATAAATAATATTATATACTGTACACATATGTTGCCATTTTTACCTATTAATGTACCCCGTGACACTCCCCTGAATTCCCTCGTGCGGACAAGTCTGTTATTATGTTTCGGACCATAATAACTCACTTGTCCATCCAGACCTCGTCACTATAAATTATTAGTTGATATTCAGATCCTATAACACTTGAGCTACTGGTTATATTTTAGGTATCTTTTAAAGACATCCTAATTCTTTTATAACCAATGGCTCTGATACCAAGTTCTGTAACACCCCGTAACCGCAGCGGAAACGTAAACGGGATGCGACAGACACCTCTGATATCAACCACATTGTTTATAAAGAAAATCGAATGTATTAATATACTTCAAAATTTCATTGTCTCGTCTTTCATTATCGTCTAGGTGATACACACTTCATACAATACGATTCATAATTCTATCTGTTATAATGTATCCTAACGTCCAGCACTCAAAACTTACACACATCAAGCACTTAGCACGTAATCAATCACTTTATCTTAGTTGTACCTGAAAAGCATGTGAGAAAACGGGTCAACTACGAATAGTTGGTGAGTTTCACAATTTTAGTAAACCATGATAAATCCATATCATAACATAATATTATCTGGGGACACTGTCAACCCATAAATACATTTAATAACCTCTGGGAACTCTGTTACCCCAGAAACATACTTCCATTAACCTCTGGGAACTCTGTTACCCCAGAAACACATTTAATAACCTCTGGGAACTCTGTTACCCCAGAAACACATTTACTAACCTCTGGGAACTCTGTTACCCCAGAAACACATCTAATAACCTCTGGGAACTCTGTTACCCCAGAAACACACTTCCAATAACCTCTGGGAACTCTGTTACCCCAGAAACTGTGGCGGGACCTTACAATATTAACAACTCAAACAATTACCATTTTAATACATTACCGTACGATTCCCGTACATTAAACATTATATAAATACATTCATTTCCATGCGTTCAGCACGTACTTAATCATTTTGATAAAAACATGCTTTCCGCCCCGGGAAAATATTTAAAACAGTTCAGTAAAAGGGGCTCGTGAAAACTCACCTTAGCACATGCAAGCAGGTAACAACAATCAATATCAGTTAACTCGTCCAATCTGTAATATGATCCCTACGATCATTATTATACAATTATTGTTTATATAATCTTTAATCTTATCAATCGGTACACCTGGGGACACTGTCAACCCAGCACTGTACCCGTTCTGGGGGCAAGGTTAACCCAGAAACACTTCTCCGGACTCAGATTGTGATGTCATTTAGAGTTCCAATGTCACAACTACTATTAGTCGTTTTTCTCGTTTTGCGTGCCTAGCACTGTTATCCGTTTTTATGTTTCAAAAATGAGTTTGGTCACACACGACCCGAAAATAGTGGTTGACGGATAATTTAATTAAAGATGTGAAATTATAGCTCGGATTAGACGTCCCGATTGGCCGCGGGACCCGTTTCCGTCTTTGGCGTACCGGAAACTATTAAAATAGATTAAAATTACTCAAATCATCCGAATTATTTTCGGATGATTTATTTTTACTTGTTTAGCTCATTTATATGAAAATAGTTCATTTTTAGGGTTTTTGTACACCAGTCAGCTCGCTTAAGCGAACTTCACCGGTTTACGCGTTTTACTTTAAAAGTTTGATAATTAGCACAAATGATTATCCGTTTACTCTCGGATCTTGAAATTTTGCACAAATCACTTTTTAACAGTGGGGAATTTTATAAAAATATTTCCAGAATTAATTCTTATATTTAAAATTTACTTATCTATTTTTAAACACCATTTAAACACTAAATATGTCGTAAATACCAAACGACCTTAGAAAAATCCCAAATTTCTCCTGGATGTCCCCTGCCATCCACATAGTCCCTTGTAATTTTTCCAAAACCAAAATCTTCTTTTAAATGCCATTTTTACTAAAACCGAGCTAGAAATCCCTAGAACTCGTTTAACCGAAAAGCCTACTTAGACTTCTCCAACGGACCTCAAATTTTGTGTGTGACTTATAAATGATATGAAAAGCTTATCTACAATTTTCCAGAATTTTTCATGATATTTAACTATTTTTCACCATTTTTGGCCAAAACCGAGCACTAAATTCATCAAATATTCATCCTTCATCCAAAAATTATCAAAAATTCACAGAACTCATATTTCCATGTGTTTAACACCTCTGTAAAATTTCGTGACCTAACTCTAAACGACCAACAATCTGTCCAAAAACACATACACCGACATAAACCGAATATACCTTTCGTTTTCCGCCACTACAAGCTACAAACTCGTCTTTCCGCCTTATCTACCACTAAACACAGAGCCTACAAACAACATACCACAATACCAAGCAAGTTACACTCACGATCAAGCCTCTTACACTATAGTTTCGGTTATTGCTTTAAAAACAAAGATTTAACCGTAAAAATTCGTTTTTGATTCGTTTAACTCATTTCTTGGACCAAGATCCCTTGTATAACCCGTATACATCACTTGATCATGCAAGAATCGGTTTTCATCTTTGAAACCTCATTTTCTTGCAAACAAACTCAAGAAACGAAGATGGAAACGTATATAACACGATCTTTACCTCGGTTTTTCTTGCTATAATTGTCGGTTTTTGATTCAAGATCTTGAGAGAATTAAAGGTTTGATGGATTGTGTTGTGAAAAAAGAAAATGAAGTGTGTTTGGGAGGTGTGTGTTGCGACCGGAGGTAGTGAGGGGGTGGGGTGGGACCCACCTCTTCATTCTTGGCCACTCATTTGGATATCGGATATCCGGATAATGTTTTGGATAATCTGGTTTAGTTCGTTTCTTGGTTAAATGTTTAATTCGGCTTAAACGAGGCCAAAACGGTTGTTTTTCGGCTAAAAAAATGAAATTTATATAAAACCGATTTAAAAAACGTAAACCATGACATTTATTTACTTAAAACGTCATATTATTAGTTATTACGCATCTTTTTCGGCTTGATCGATCGTCTCTTGCTCGGCTTGGTATTAAAGGTTTCGTTTAACGTACCGACGTACTTTTAAATCGAAATCCTTTTTATGTGCCTTAATCCACTTATCCCGAAGCTTTAATACTTCGTAACATCACTAAATATCATACATCTCGTCTATAATTGAACCCTCGATTCATTCGGGTTTCCATAACTATCGATCGTTTGATCGCATATTCACTACGGTGAATTATATATTCACGTACAATCAATACAATGAACTATGTTTTCTCGTATAATTACCATGGTAACTCATGTACCCGACATTAAGTATGACGTAACTAACGTCTACCGGTTAGGGTATACCTGGTTTCATCGGAATCGTTACACTTTATGAGGCCTATGGTGTAGATACGGAAGGAACTCGAAGCCCAGACCCAATAGCTCTTAACCTTGATTACTGTGAAAGCATGCAAATGGTTCAGCAAATTAACCCGAATGTGTGGAGGTTTTATGATAAGAACAACCAGGTTTGGGATCCGGAAGACCCGACATAGATGATGATACAGGGTGTACCCGAGAGATGGACATCACCACCCAGACAGAGCCACCGCCGAACTTACCGTCAGAGAGGAGGCCCATCTTCATCAGGGGCTGGCCCCAGCTCGTCACACGATAGCCGATATTTTTTGGAGGGTATATATGGACTCATCGATCAATTCTCAACTAACACTACCGCCTCATTTAACAGGATCACAGAACAGATGGCTGCTTCCGACTCACAGCGAGCGACCGAGTATGAAGAAACGAGGTGAGAGATTGAACGATTGGGCTATTGCATGGACAAGCAGTGGAGACCATTTGGCCCAGACATGGGTAACTGATGACACTGGTAGGTCGGGCACGGGCATGGGGTTGGTAGTATCTTATGGCATTATTATTATGTGTGTTTTAAACAATTTACTTTCTGTCGTACTTGTTTGTTTATTTGCTTGTTTGGACATTTTTATGGTCGTGGGTGCCAAAGACATTATGGTAGGTACTAATTTAGCCCGATAGGGCAAGGGATGGATGTTTCCATACCCAATTTTCAGCAGTTTATGCTTGGTTGTTTGTGGTTCTTTGCAGTTTTCTATTATACAGGTACAAAAACTAAGAAAACGGATGATAAACAGGGGACGCTCTGTCGAAATTTCGTTAACCCGTAGGGAAGTAACTCTCCATTTTAACCCATAACACTCAATTAGAATTTTTATCTTTTCATGAATCTTTTCACATTGAGGACAATGTGAGATTCAAGTGTGGGGAGTGGAATTACTTGACCAATTGTTTGTTCAATTAATTATAAAAATTCTCTATATTAACAAAAAAATTATGCAGTAAACAAAGATTATTTTAAAAACCTAAAGAGAAAACCAAGAAATTTTTTTCGCAAACAACCAATCATTACAAAAAAGTGAAAAAGTAAAAAGAAGTTTTTGTAATATTGAGAAAAATTTATGCAAAATATGACGTTAATACCCAATTCCTCCGTTACTGTGAGATAAACCTCATACCATATAAATATTTTTTTTCGGAAGCTTTGAGTGAGTCATACGTTTCGTGTGATTTAGAACTTGTCACAAGTATTCATTTCAAGACCGCACGAAGCGTTGCATAAGGAAGAAGGTAATATTGACACAATTCCATCAGACCAATTGCCAAATTACAAAACCCAAAAACCATAACAAAAAACCCTATCATTTTATCCCTTTCACCGGTAAAATACAACACTAGTCTTTTACCGGCAGACCCTAAAGAACTGGACATGCATTCTTTCGATTTCAATTTCCTTTGCTGCATACACTTCACAAAACCTAGGTTGCCTCCAGAACTTAGGGAGAAAATCTTTCTCTTTAGCAATGAGGTGAGGGAAAAGTGGCGCCAATATGAACAAAGGCCACCATTATGTGGAATTTCCAAAAACGCAATGAAGAGAAGAGCAAAATGATATGAACGATGCTTAGGTTGCAGAAACAGGTCCCACGAAGGAAGATGTAGAAAAAGTCAAACTCGGTCTCAGCATGATTATACCGAACTAATGAGGGTGGGGGCTTTTAGGCTCAAATCCGAACGATACATTAGAGTTGGAAGTTACGTTCAGAACAGGATTTAGGAAGAATTGATCCACATCCTTGACAAAACTGGTTTTGACGATCTGACCTTAAAAGAGTCATTAGGTATATGAAAAAAAACAGAGAAAAGGAGCTAACCGTTGAAGACATCTCAAGACTCCCGACAATCAGTAAAAGTTGTATTTACCATCCTCATTAACTTAAACCCTTGAACTACCACAAAATATCAAATCCCTACTCACACAAATACAACCCATTTTACCTTTTGATCTATGCAACCCTTCAAAAATGTGGAGATTTGAACTTGTTACAAGCTTATTTATCACAGGTTGCATTTTGACTAAGAGCGTTCAAATAAATACATCGCAGGTATGATCAGATATAAAACCGAGTGTGAGTGAACATTGTGAGAACGTGACATTTTGCATAAACGGAAGCTCATAAAAACAAAAGTTCCTTCTTATTTATCACTAACATAAATTAAGATTGGTTATTTTGTTTCATCTTCTTGGAGCTCACTTGAGGGATGGTTATAATCTAAGCTTGCTGTTTTTAGAGGATATTTATAAGAAGATTGCTTGAGAACAAGCAATGTTCAAGTGTGGGGATGTTTGATGTACATAGAAATATACATCTTTCGGCATCAGATAATCACTAAAAACTGCAATTTCTATCAAATAACATAGCATAAAAGACTACTTATCATAATAAAATATAATTGCAGGTGAAACCAAACCCTAAACGAAGAAACAAGCAAAATGACGAAGAAAAACAGAAGAAAACACAAGAAAAACAAAGAAACACGCCCCTATGCCTCAAGAAACACGCCCCCATGCTTCTGAACACAAGAAAAGAAAAAAATCTGGAAGAAAAAGCACGGGGCCGTGCCTCTCAACCACGAGGCCATGGACGTTAACACAGAAAAGACAAAAAAGAATTAGCACATGTCACTAAAAACACGGGACCGTGCATCAGCAAGCACGGGGCCGTGGTCACCTTTCAGAAAAGACAAAACAAATCTGGCACATGTCATAAAAATACACGCGGGCATGCTTACGTAAGCACGGGGCCGTGCCTCACACTCCAGATTGCCTATAAATAGTGGCTCATGTTGCATTCATTTGGTGTGCCTTGAAAAGAGTTCTATCCGGTTTTCACTTATTAAAACACACAGTAACACTCACATTGAATATCAAGTGAAGAGTTTGAAGGCTTGGAGGTCATCACCATCAACCATCATCATCAACCATCATTACCATCATTAAGAAGGAAGATTTATCTACATTTGGTAAGATTGTTCCAAGTTTAATCATGTATTTGTTATCATCATTCATCTTAATGTTTATCATCATGCTCATTATGAGCTAAACTCCTTTTACCATCTAAAATCTATGAAGAAGCTTTGTTTTACTTGATAATTATACAAGACATGTGGTGTAGTCTAGTAAAGTACATGGTTATATTACAATTATCTTTTGATGAGAAATGTTTCACCATCTTAAATCACTAATTCAAAGTTGGTGGTTGTCAATTTTATTGGCAATCGTTCATGATCGATTCATGTTCTTGAAAGATAGAAATACTTTGATACATTAACGAAACATGGATCCTTATATTGTACTTAGAAATGATTATATATAAGTTATGATGTATTTTTCTAAGTCTTGGTAATCCGAAAATAGCTTTGCTTAGGATATCATTTTAGTTAAAGAAATCATATGTTAACGAAATGTGTAATTATAACCTACATAAATCAACCAAGGGGAGGTTGTGTGACTAAACTACAACCACCCGAAGTTGTTAGAATTGGTATTTGAGAAATCGGAGACAATCCTAATCTTTCTACTTAACGAAACTACTTGCCAACTTAAATTGACATCATTAAGGTGGTGTTGAGGTGGCGTGACATTAGGAAAGGGTGGACTTTAAAATGCGCACGTTACCTCCTTAGTGCCAAAGATGCTCACTTAAGGTTTAAGGAGCTATCTATCATATATTGCTACAGCAAGTTTATCACATGTCTAAATATTATTTATCAATGCTAAAATGGAGTGGATTCTTGATCTTAGATGGTAACCTTCACATAATTGAATTAACTCGTTTAGAATCTCTTGTCTTGGTCACCTATATATTATATATAAGTATTTATATTTTATAAAAGTTCAAAAATTAATCCCAAATGATTAAAACCTCCGATTAAAGTAAAACAACGATTTATTATTAGAAACCTTTGTGTCCACGGATCGATACTTGGTTCTTACCAATACTATTCTACATATACTATAGGTACCCTTGCTTATTTTGTGTGTGTTTAGTCTTTGTAGAAATCACTTTTAAAAATTTAAACACGATCTTGTGCAAAAGCTAAATATCCAATCTATCATATTTATACAAGCACGCAGCACACATCAGGGTGTTATATTAATTTAAGGTGGGTTCAGTACCTACCTCTACAATAATCATAACGTGTATTTATTTTTATTGAGTTTAAGTATTATATATATATATATATATATATATATATATATATATATAGGGAAATGATCAAGAGAGAACTCCTCCTTAAATAGAGAACTAGAGAACTAATAATAAAGTATTTTTTAATTTAATTAAAAAGATATTTTTAATTTTTTTCTTTCATCGATCTTATATGCTGTTATTATTCACCACAAAAAAATATAAAAATAAAAAAAAATTAATAAAAAAACTCATTGTAATGCATATATGCAATACATTGACTTTTTCTTAATGCATATGTGCACTAGTGTGTATTTTTATATGTGCAATAGTGTTGATTAACATATATGCAATTAGTTGTATTGTATATGTACAATAGTGTTATATTTTATACAAAAATAAAAATAAATCGATATAGTGCATATGTGCATTAATGTTATATTACATATATGCGATAATATGTATTGCATACAATTATTAGTGTTGTATTTACATATATTCAATAGTGTGTATTGTATAATGCAATTGTATTGTATTATATGCAACAAAACACTATTGTATTTATGCAATAGGCAATAGTGCACATATGCATTACACCGAGAAGTGTTTTTTATTATTATTTTTAGTATGAATATCATCTTAATAGAAAGAGGAAAGAAAAAAAAATCACAAAATATTTTTTTTATAATAGTTAAAATTAATTCTTTATTAGTTCTCTAGTTCTCTATTTAAGATGAGTTCTCCCTATATCACACCCCTATATATATATATATATATATATATATTAATTTGTAACTGTTAGTTTACTCACAAAATAATACTATTCATAAGATCAACGGGTTAGGCTAAACGTATCCCCTTATGTACTCCTCATGCCCTCTCCCCTAGACAGTCATTTTATTCAACAATTTTATTTGATATATTACTACCATATAATATTTTTAGTTATTTCAAGTTTCATTTTAAAATAACAAATCAAATGCTATAAAGTTTATTTTTAATTTTCTCTCTTTGTTTTTATTGTTCTTTATAATAATAATATTGATTATCATTATAAAATATATTTAAAGAATAATGATATAACGTCTTTATAAAAACAATAAAACATTTTGTATATATTTATCTTATCATATGCCTAATACCCGACAAAAAGATTATTTAAATATTTTTTGATCGTTCGAAAGCATGAAATTAATGTTGCATAAGAAATGAACCAACTTGTTGATCAAGTCGTATATTGTTTAATCTGTTTTATTGATGAAAAAAATGCATTTCTTTTTTAAAGTAAGATATCTCTAAAATTTATTTAAAAGAAAAACACACCCTAAAAATATTAAAACACTTGTAGAAAAAAATGTTTTTATTCTTTTTAATTTTTAAAAACGTTTTTTACATAAACAATTTTTTTGTTATTTAAAAAACAAAAAAAATGTTTTCTAATATACAAAAAAAATATTAAAGGAAAAGAAAAACTCTTTAAATAATAAAGAAACTTTTTTTATTAATAATGATAATAAAAGATGACAAAATGACAAAAATAAACATAAAGTTTTAAATTGTATTAATGTAAAACTTAGGGGAGGGGATATGTTAGTAAAAATTAAGGGGAGAGGGGTACGTTGTCACACCCCCATCTAAGGCCTGTGTGTGCGACCAACAGTTGGTACCACTTTTTGTAAATTAATCAGAGTTGCGGTTTTAGTGCGGAAATAGTTGCGTGGTTTAAAATATATTTACAATACAAAAGACGGGATTATAAAATACCCGTTAACTGTTTACAAAAATTACTTGTTCATATAAACCACCATTACATATTTTAAAGTTTATCAAAAGGATCTGAGCCATAAGATCATCTACCATCAACTTAGATTCTTCAAGCGCGGCTAACCTTCGTTACCTATAAAAATGTTTGAAACTACGTCAGCAACACATGCTGGTGAATAAACTGACGCATAAAATATTTTCTTTACTTGATTACCCCTCGAGACATAACTTAGTTCCGACACATCGTGGCATAGGAATAATCAAGTTAAAACAAAACACAATTATAAACTTGAATTCTACACGAACCACTCAGCAAACACCGTAACGTTCAACATTACTTAGATACCATCAGTATACACATGATTACCCTCACTCGGACGTAACGTAGGTCTGGCCCATCGTGGCGGAGGCTCATAACCAAGTGTGGCGAGGTGTGTCCACCGACTTTTTACCACATATGTAAGTATCCAAACAAACGTACACAACAACCTGAGGGCTAGCGATTACTTTTGTTTATAATGTTTTAGAGATACGTAATCTCATGTAATAAATTTGTTTGACACGTATAGTACAAGTTTATAAAAAGTTGAGCGTATTCACCTTTCTTTGAAAAGATCAGCTTCAATACACTGATCGGTTCTTACTTAGCTATCTCGGACCTATAGTACGAGTATAACCTTTTATTAATACCAGATCTTTAATCCGGTTTAAGACCTGTAGTCTCTTTTGTATAATCTTTACCTCGATTATATTTTCTTTTTAAACCTTTAGTTTAAAATACTTTTATTTCTTTTTCAAGTTAAACCTAAAGTTTTTACTTGTTCACTTTTCTTAAACACTACGTTTCTTATTCTTGAACAAACATATACTTTTCTTACTTATTGATTTGGACAAAAATCTGCTAAGGATAATGTATCCAAATATGTTATGTGAGGTTTAGTGCTAAAACAATAACAGTGATTATATGAACGAAATAGAGATGAACACCGTGATTTGATCACGAGGGAAAAAAACGCTTGATTATGATAATCTTACTTCGGTCAAAAACTAGCAAGGTAATCTTTGGTCGAATTGCTTCGGTCAAAGATTAACAAGGTAATCTTTGGTCGGATGGTACGTGATTATAATAATCTCCGGCACAAAAAACCTTCGGACGGTGAAAACTATCATCGTCAAGTTTATTAATGGTAAAAGGTGGTTACAAGTGTTGTGGAGTATATGATCGATGTTACAAAGTAAACTAGTGTGTAAAGAGAATGCTTGTTTCTGCTCTTGGTGTGTGTGATTGTACATGTGTTGAATGATAACCTAATCGATCATAATCTCAGTATATAAAGAAAAGAAATAATAACTATAAGTCCTATTTTTAAGAAACTACTCCACTAGCTGCTCCCATAACTTTGACCACGTGCATAAAGGAGCACAGTAGCGAAAAATAAGGTAGACCAGGTCTTGGAGCCGTTATATATAACTCTAGAACTCTTCAGAAGGATAATTGATCCAGACACGTCTTCAAGGATAACATATCCTCAGTACTCAGCTATTTGTGAGTCAACAAGAAGTCCTATAAATCCGCCATTATCCCCACTAAACGTGTTACAGCCATTTGACCACGTGCTGAAGGTGCCTTGTAGCGAAATATTAGGTAGACCACGTCCTATAGCCGTTATACCTATTAAATATTAACCTACACATGAGAAACAATCGTTAGTAATACCAACTACTGAGGATCCTTGATCCTGACAGGATCTGTCTAAGGATAACTGATCCTAGAACATATGTCAGGATAACGTATCCACAGTGTCAAATTTCCGTGCCCTAACACTTATTATTTAAGAATCTTAATAATAAACTTAAATAATATTTATAACAAAAAATAACATTATATGTATGTCTCTTTCTATTATATTTCTTTGTTATGTTTTCTTTTGTTATTTTCGAGGTATAGAGTATATCCTCGACTTAGGGTTTTAAGCCTTCAAGATTTTATTATTATTTTATTCGGGCTTTATGCCTACCTTGCTTTACTTATAATACCCTAGACACTTAGGCATCACTTCGACGCCTTCTTGATTTTAGCGAATCTTGATCAACACCTTCTTTAGCACGCAAAACAATACACGCGAGTATTTGATTTTTGTTAGCACGCACTTCGAGGCGGGTGTCGGCTCTTCTCCTTGGTGGCAAAACTTCAAGATAAGGTCCTCGGAACTTCGGGGTATTTTCGATTTATGGTTTATAGGGTATAATGTTGGGTTTATGGCATGGAAAACTAGGTAATGTCGTGGCACGCTTATCGAGGTTAGAGATATGATTTTCTAGAGAGAGGAGTTGTGTGATTTGTTGTGATGAATGAGAGGGCTGGACACCTCTATTTATAGGCTGATCACAGGACCCATCGCGATACGCGATGGTCCATTGGCTCTATCGCTACGTAGAGTGATGACACGCCTCATAGGTTTGCCACGTGGCGGAGCGGTGCTACGTGGTGACACGTGGCGGACGATGTGCCACGTGTGGACACGTGGCTGGACACACGTCTCGCATGTCAGACCAAGTCATCGCGATACGCGATGACGTTGGAGTTTGAGCCGTCGCGTATCGCCCACCGTCCATTCCTTGGGTTTTGAAAACATGTCCTTCGCGATACACGATGGGCTTCCTTCTAATCCGTCGCGTATTGCGACGAGACAAGAAAACAGAATTTTTTCACTTTTGATCTTTGGACTTTGAAACTTGGTATTTTTGACCCGATATTTTCACGATGTTACATCCTCCCCACCTTGGAATGAATCTCGTCCACAGGATTCGATTCTTAAAACAGGTGGGGATACTTTTTCTTTATTTTGGATTCAAGTTCCCAAGTATATCCGGGGCCTCTTCGTGAGTCCCACTTTACTTTGACTATTTTCAATGTTCGTCTCTTTAGTTTCTTTGTTTTAGAATCTTCGATTTGTATTGGTCGTTCTACGAATTTTAGATTTTCATTTATTTCGACGTCTTTTAGGGGCATAGAAAAAGATTCATCCGCTAGACATTTACGCAGATTTAATACTTCGTGTATCCCGTTCATTTCCTCGGGTAGTCGCAAGCGATATGCAACAATACCGATTCGCTCGGGTATTTTAAAAGGTCCTATGAAATGTGGACTTAACTTTCCTTTCTTGCTGAAGCGAACGACACCTTTCCAAGGCGAAACTTTCAACAAGACTCTATCGCCTACATTGAATTATAACGGCTTACGACGGACATCGACGTAACTCTTTTGGCGGTCACGTACTCAATGGATTTGTAACACCTTGTCAGTGGTTTCTTGGACTATCTTGGGTCCGGACAATTGATTATCTGCGGTTTCAGACCAGCATACGGGCGTTCTACATTTTCGTTCGTATAACGCTTCGAATGGTGCGGCTTGAATTCTCGTGTGATAACTATTGTTGTACAAAAATTCCATTAAGGGAAGATGGTCGTCCCAATTTCCACCTAAGTCAATCACACAAGCTCGGAGGATATCTTCAAGCGTTTGAATAGTTCTTTTGCTTTGCCAATTGGTTTTAGGATGATAGGCAGTGCTAAGGTTCAACTTGGTTGCTAACGCTTGTTGGAAGCTTTTCTAGAAATGAGACATAAAACGACTGTCTCGATCAGAGATGATAGACAAAGGTACTCCATGCAAAACAATGATGTTGTTCATATAAATTCGCGCCAATCTATTCATTGAGTATTTCTCGGTGATGGGTATGAAGTGAGTGGATTTTGTTAACCTATCGACTATAACCCAAATGGCATTATGCTGACGAGTGGTTTTCGGGAGTTTTGTGATGAAGTCCATGGTTATCAATTCCCACTTCCAAACTGAGAGTTAGGGTTGTTGGAGTAATCCCAAGGGCTATTGGTGTTCAACCTTGACTTTCAAACATGTTAGACATTTTGCATCATGCAAAACGATGTCCTTTTTCATTCCATTCCACCAGTAGTTTGGATTAAGGTTTTTGTACATTATGTTACTACCGGGGTGCATCGTGTATTTGGACTTGTGAGCTTCGCTAATGATCTTTCACATATGTCTCCAACGATTGGTACCCAAATCTTGTTTCCAAGTCTAAGTATACCATCGTCACCCTTGACTAGCGAGTCAATGGTACCGTTGCATTTTTCGTTGGAGATCTTGTTTTCATTGATTGCTTGAAGTTGAGCGGATTTTGATTTGCTCGACCAGATCTACTTGGAGTTCTAATCGTAGAGCTTGAACTCTTTTTGGTTTCTTATGTTCCTTACGACTCAAGGCGTCAGCCACAACGTTGGCTTTACCTTCGTGATAGACGATTTCACATTCGTAATCATTTAAAGTTTCCATCCAACATCTTTAACGCATGTTGAGTTCTTTTTGTTCAAATATGTGTTTTAAGCTTTTGTGTTCGGTATACACGACAAATTTGACTCCATAGAGATAGTGCCCCCATATCTTTAAGGCAAAGATTATGGCGCCTAAGTCTAGATCGTGAGTTTTGTAGTTCTTTTCGTGTAGTCTGAGTTGACGAGAAGCGTAAGCGATTACTTTCTTTCATAACAAAATCCTCGGTACCTTCTGGCAAGGCCAGTATAGGTGCTTGGGTGAGTTTTTGTTTGAGTATATCGAACGCCTCTTATTGTTTGGTTCCCCATTCATATTTGATATTCTTACGAGTTAATGAGGTTAGAGGAACGGCTATATGAGAGAAGTTTTCAAAGAACCTACGATAATAGCCGGCTAAACCTAAGAAACTTCGGATCTCGGTTGGCGACTTTGGAATCTCCCACTTTGAGATATCTTGAATCTTTGCGGGGTCCATTTGAATTCCATTCACGTTTATGATGTGACCACGAAATTGCACTTCGTGAAGCCAAAATTCGCATTTCAAGAACTTGGCGTACAACTTCTTGTTTCTAAGTAATTCAAGCAAGATTCGGAGATGCGAAACATGATCTTCCTTGGACTTAGAATAAATAAGTATGTCGTCGATGAATACGATAACAAATTTATCCAAGTAAGGTTTACAGATTCGGTTCATCATGTCCATGAACGCGGCTGGGGCATTAGTGAGACCAAACGGCATGATCGTGAACTCATAATGTCCATAACTTGTTCGGAACGCGGTTTTCGGAATGTCTTCGGATTAAACTTTGAGCTGATGATAACCAGAACGCAGATTGATTTTTGAGAAATAGCTTTCGCCTTGAAGTTGATCGAATAGATCGTCAATTCAAGGTAAAGGATATCGATTCTTGATGGTGTCTTTGTTTAAGGCTCGGTAATAGATACACATTCGCTTGGATCCATCCTTCTTCTTGACAAAAAGAATTGGCGCTCCCCACGGTGATGAACTCGGACGAATGAATCCCTTCTCGAGTAGCTCATCTAATTGTTTCTTCAATCTCTTTCATCTCGGTCGATGCTAATAGATATGAAGCAATGGAGATTGGTGCGGTTCCAGGCATGAGATTAATCCTAAATTCGACTTTTCTATCGGGAAAAATACCAGGAAGTTCGTCGGGATAGATATCGGGGAATTCAGAGACAATTGGTACGTCCTTTATCTGTTTTTGTTTTATTCTTCGGTGATGTAGGCCTTGAATGCTAAGCATCCTTGATTTAAATATTTCTTAGATTATGCTAACCTGGCCAGCGTCTTTGTCCCCTTCAATTCGAATGGTTCGTTTATCAGGGGCTTGAAGTTCAACGGTTTGGCTATTGCAAATTATACGAGCATGATTGTTGGATAACCAGTCCACACCAAGTACTATATCAAAACCAGCAAGAGTCATGGGAAACAATTGAATAGGCACAATATAACCAGCCAATAATTTTTTTCTGTTTTTTTGAGCTTCGGAGATTTTAACAATGTCGCCACTAGCGGTCTCAACGCTTAGAGTTTTATTTTATTTTTTAAAGGTTCGTTTAATAGACTACAAAATCTATAATCTATGAAACTTCACCCGAATCGAATAGAACTCTAACATATGTGTCGTTAACTAGGAACGTACCGGTGATGGTTTCCGGCATGTCGGCCGCCTTTTTGGTGTCAAGAACGAAGACTCTTGCATTTCCTTTCTTCGCTTCATTTCTTTGGCCACTTCCACCCGTACCACCGCCAGCGGTTTGTTCTTGGTGCATTCAAAGATTAAATGTCCCATCTCCTTGCAATTGAAGCAAGTCATAGTCTTCTTCCAACAATCGGCCGTTGTGTGGTCGGGTTTGTGACAGGAGACGCAAACAGTTGTGGTTGAAGACGGTGAAAAGTGACATCTTCCCTTATGGTACTTTTTACAAGTTTTGCATTGGGTATAGTTAGAATTGAATCCGGATTTTCGTTGATCTATACCCTTCCCCTTGAATTGGGCACCTCCGGTCTTTTTGTGATTGCTTGCCAGCACCACTTTCTTGTCCTCTTTTTTGTTTCGAATAAGACCGTTTATCAAGTAACTAGCCAATTCCTTTGCAAAATCGGCGATTTGTGGAAGGTGAGACCTTACCATGTCGCGGATTTCCCGCGGTAGTCCCCATATGTATCTTGTGACTTTGCTTGACTCAGGGGTTACCAGCTGGGGCACGAGTTGGCAGTACTCGTAAAATTTGGTGTTGTACTCACGAAGATTAGTTCCTACGACTCTATGATTGAGAAATTTGGTTTGGATTTGGTCGATTCGTGCATCGGGCATAACTTTACTAACATTATTTCTTTAAACTCCTCCCATATCAGATTGTATAACACTTATCGTCCCTTGCTCATGATTAACGTATTCCACCATTTTAGAGCTTCCCCTTTGAACATTTCTGCTATGAATTATATCTTTTCTTATTCGGAGCATATGCTTATAATCACGAATGACTCTGTTAGAACCTGGATCAATCCTTAAACTATAAACAGATCTCAGATCTGTATGAGTACGATCAATCCTAAATACGGATCTAGCTCATAGTTACGTTTGATTGTATGTTATATGTATATATATATTATCAATAGTAGGATGTGTATGTATGTATAATCTTAAGATGAAGATCGAGAGAGATTTTGACAGAAGTTCGTTAATTAACTCTCAAAAACTTAACTTAAACAGTGACCAGGTCACTATATATAGAAGATAGACCTAGTTCGTTAACATCCCCTAACGAACTAGGGTCTACTTTGTTACATACATTAAAACGAAATACACTTAACGAATCACCCCCTGATTCGTTAAACATTCTTAACGAATCAGGAGGGAAATAACTTAGATCTAGTTCGCTAAACATCCTTAGCGAACTAGACTAATACATTAACGAACTAAAAGCTAAAATAATTGTTTATTACATTAAACAAAACAACAAATACATTTAACGATAAATATAAGGACTCAAGACGCAAAAACGTACACTAACAGACACCCCCTCGTCTTGAGCTCTTTGTCTTTGGTCTTCACTTGAAATGATTGGACTGCCATTCTCTGCAACTATGAATTCCGTTTTCATAACAAACACGCACGACGCGTTGGAATTGCATAGCCAGATCGTAGTCTTCATTGAGCTCAATCAAAATCTTGTTCTTGTGCAGCACATCATTGTCGGTCTCAGTCAAATTAACCAACCACATCGGGTCGATAATCTTGATAAGCTCAGTCTTCAGTCCTTTACCCAGCACAATGAAGGCCTCGCTAGTACGATTGTCGTAGTACCAGCGGTCGAACGAGAGATGCATGTGTTGGTGCATCGTCTTCACCGGCACCTGCTTCATCGTCTTCGGCGACTTTACCTTAAGAACTAGCTTCCTCCGGCCAGTCCTTGGATCAATTTCATCAATATGTTTACGTCTCGGGACCTAGGGCTTGAAAAACTTGAAACCATGAATGACCTCGAACAACAAGTGTTGATGAAACCACTCAGCTGTCCGGTCTCCACCAAGATTGATAAACGGACGACACGCGAGGGTACGAACATCCCAACGCGGTAGTGTAAAAACGTCCATTATCGTCTCGTAGTATTGGATTCCCTTCTCCCATTTGACGATGCATACCTTAAGATCGGAATTATATAGCCAAGAGACGATATCACCATGAACCTTGGATACAGTCTTGAAAGAGGTCACTTGGTTTGCTTTGACCCAAGCTGCAACTGCGTCTTTTCGCTCTTGATCAACATACCGATACGCCTTGATAATCTTACTCACTTTTTTATAGCTAAACCACTTAGCAATATCGGCATTGATGCAAGTTCTCAATCGAATTTAAACGAGTGTCCACAACCTTCTTACCCTTGGACGTCTTTTCCAAATCATCTTCAGCTGCTTTAACCGTTTGCTCATTGAACACTGGAGCACCTTGATCAACATTTGTGTGTTGAAACAAGTCAGGATACTCCTCAGCAGTGACATCTTCCATCTCAACTTCCTCGTCTTCATAAATAAAATCCGTATTCATTTGAATAAACGGATCATTTGTTATACCTTCCTCATTCACCACCTCAACGTCAGGCTTTGTCTCTAACACGGTTAACTGTTCATCATTCAACCCTAGCAGTATTGAGATCTACTCGTGTTAGAGACATTTCAACAAACTCACCAACCTCGATCTCATCCCTATTCACCACACTTCTAACCATTCCTGATCCATCAACAAATATGACTGTATCAGCTTTAATCATCTCAATAGGTTTGGCAGCTATATAGTCTTTATGAACAACAATCTGCTTATCTGAGTTACCACCACCACTAGTACCTGCACCTGCACCTGTAGATGAGTCGTGAGCTTGTTTCGTCTCATCACCAACACCAGACTCATCAGGATCTTCATCGTCATTCTTGAGTCTTTTCAGTGCATCATCCTTACAAGTCAATTGTAGAGTAAGTTCCTCCTGCTCTTTTAATTTCACCCTTGAGACGTAACAATCTCACGTAGGGCCTTTGTTACTTTTTGGCAGAAGGAGACATATCCCATTAGTCTCTTTTGGTTCTCCATGAGACGTTCCTGATTCAGTCGGTCAGCAAACATCTGATACTCATACAAGTGTAGCAAGTTCAATAACATGTCTGTCTGACGATTCTGTGGCATGTTGTACAAGGATGGATTGAAAGGTTGGATTGGTCCCTGAGGCCTTGTAACTCTCATGAATGAGACATCACTAGGTGGAGGAGGCCTCATTGAAGGCAATGGTATTTCAGCTAGTGTCATCTGTGGAATCATACCCAGCTGCTCATGATGGACCATCGTTGTTGTTAATGTAAGCGCCGGAGTACTAGTAGTAGGCGGCACTACCGGGCGTTGAGGCTGTTAGTGCACGGTTTTGCGTCTAGAGTCTTTGTATTTATTGTTAATGTTTATTTATCAATTAATGTAATATTTAATGTTTTTGTTTATCTAATTCGTTATAGTTATGTCTAGTTCGCTAGGAATGTTAGCGAACTAAGACTAGTTCGTTAAGGTTAAGTCTAGTTCGCTAGGGATGTTAGCGAACTAAGACATTATAATGTATTCCCTCCTGATTCGTTAGGGGATGTTAACGAATCAGGGGGTGGTTCGTTAAGTTAAGTTATGTAACGAAGGGGAAAATGGTTCGCTAGGGAATGTTAGCGAACCAGATCGCCATCTATATATAGTGAACTACTGTTCACTTTAATTTAAGCTTTTTAATTATAAGTTTTCAGAGTCCAGATCTCTCTCAAGCTTCACCTAATAATATACAAACACTATTGATAACTTAATGATAATGTATACACATATATACAACACTGAATCTATGTTAATTATGAGCTAGATCCTTACTCGTATTAATCTTATACACAGATCTGAGATCTGTGTTTATTGTTATTGATTGATGTATACGGGGAGATCAAACAAGTGGTATCAGAGCTGTTGGTGCTCGTTTTACACTTGATTTGGTGTTATAAGTATTCCATTTTTTTAGTTTTCGGTTTTGTTTGATTTTGAATCAATTGGTATTTGATTTGGATGAATTATGGACGAATTAGAGTGAATTTGTGTTGCTTAAGGTATTGTTGAGGTTTGGTTAAGAGGAATTGAGGTTCGATTTGGATTTGAGTTATTTGGTTTTGATTTCGGTTTAAGTCCGAAACAGGGGTGTGATTTTTGGTTAATTTGGATTAGTTAAGGTGTTAATCGGTTACGAGGTTTTGTGTATTGGATTCGGAATTGGTTTACGAGTATTTTGGTAGTTTACTTGTGCAATTTGATTGAGTAACGAAGGTGTATTACAGATTTGGTATTATTGAGTTTCTGGGTTTAATCTTCATAATTTCTGGAATTTTGTTTGAAGGTTTGAAGATTTGAAGATGAATGTGATTCGTTATCTTCTTCCTGGTGATTCGCTATATTTTTATCTGTGATTCGTTATCAACAGTGCTAATTCGCTACCTTGTTCGTTAGCCAGTTCGTGTGAGTTATTGATTCGTGTTATCTAGTTCGTTAACTAGATTAACTGATTCGTGTGACACGTGTTCTTCTTGGGATTTGTGTCATAACAACCTTTGCCACGTGGCATAAGGTGTCAGAGTTTGTTACAAACGGTTGTAACAACCTGATTCGCTATAGTGTGATTCGTTAATCCACTGTAGCTGATTCGTTAAGCATTCCTTAGTGATTCGCTAAGTTTATGTTGGCGATTCGTTATTGATTATCATCTGATTCGCTAAACTACTCCTGTGCAATTCGTTTGGTCAATTCGTTAAGTTGACTTGGTCAATTCGTTTGGTCAATTCGTTAAGTTGACTTGTGATTCGTTAAACCTTCATCACATTCGTTATCTGTTTCGCCATTTGGGTGATTCGTTAACCTTATTTGTGATTCGTTAAGTTGACTCATTAAGTTGACTTTTGACTCGTTAAGATACTTCGTTATTGATCAGTCTTAATTTTATTAAGGATTGATTCGCTACAAATGTTCACAGTTCGCTACAACTGTTCACAGTTCGCTATAGCTATTCACTGATTTGTTAAGATATTTCATTACTTGATTTGATTTTCCAAGATGGCTGGTATGTATGCATTAGCGTCTCAAAATATGTTGATGCAACAGATGTTGCAACTTGATACCGAGATAGGTTCGCATTCTAAATGTCCAAGATTGATGAAGTTCAGTGACTTCGCCAAGTGGGAACCTTGGTTTCGTGCACATTTGGGATCTGTTCATCCTGACTGCTCATATTGTCTTGATGAGGTTTATGTTGCACCAATGATTGGTGATGATACTATTGGGTATACTCCTAAAGCTGTTTCTCAATACTCACAAGAAGAGAAGAAAGCTTTAGAAATCGAGATAAAAGCATATTCTACTTTGACTATGGCTTTACCAGAAAATATCTTCCATCAAGTTGGTAGTATCAAGAGATGTGCATCTTTATTTCAATATCTGCGTATGAGAAGCATGGGAAACACAGCTGAGAGTAAGAAAGTGATGCTCAAGTTTCAATTTCGAAACTTTAATTTATTGAAAGGAGAAACAGTTGAAAAGATGACTACAAGATTTAGTCATTTAATTGCTGAAATGGACAAGATGAAAATGGAAATTTCTGAAAGAGATAAAATTGACACTATCAAGAGTGTGCTTCCAAGTTCCTACTCAACATTTCTAATGGTTTTGAAAGAGAATGATTATTTTCTGAATGAAGACTTGACGGCACTTGAATTTCTACAAAAGATCGAAGCTAGAGAATATGATCTTAAGTGTCAAAAATCTTCCAAAGAAAATCAAGATCCAGCTTTCTATGGTGGAAGTATGCCTCTCAGTTCAACAATCTTTCCAATCACAGCTTTTCTTACTCATGCTGCAAGTGAAAAAGAATCAGCTATGTTTAATGATCCAAAAGTTTGTTTCTACTCTGCTGGTAATTCGGGTGGTTCTGGAAGTTCAACCAATACCAATCCATTTGCTTCACCACCTAGTGTTAATATGAAGGAAGCTGAGCAAAACTTTGCTTTTCTGACAGCTTTTATGTCTTCATATGAAAACTTAGTGAGTAGTAAAATTGCCACAAGTGATTTAACAGATGAGGACTATGATCAAATAGATCCAGATGATCTAGAAATCATGGATTTAAAATGGAACATGGCTATGATTGTTCGTAAAGTTAAATGATTCATGCAGAGAACTGGAAAAGATCTTCCAGCTTTAAACAAGAAGTTGGGTTTTGACAAATTAAAAGTAAAGTGTTACAATTGTCAAGAATTCGGACATTTCGCGAAGGAGTGTGACAAACCAAGGAAAGAATACACTGGACCTCGTGGTCAAAGTCAAAATACTTCTTCACCACGAGGAAGTGATGCTGAAAAGAAACCATCTTCTTCTACAACACAAGCAATGTTAGCAGACGAAACTGATTGGTCACAACGGCTACTATGCAATGATGTTCAAGCAAATTTGGCTATGTTTGGGTTACACGAAGATTGTCAAGATGCTACTGGTAGTGTGATGTCTTCCGATAATGATTCTGGATCTGATTCTGACGACTCTTGCGACAAGCCTTCTGAATCAATGTTTGCTTGCATGGCTAAGATCAATGAGGTTAGTAATTCTATTTCTACTACTTCATTTGTTAAAACATCATGTGTTGAATGTGAATCTAACAACTCTAAGTTAGAAGCTTTGAAAAATCAAAATGATAATCTTATAAGAGAAATTGCTTCTCTTAAGGATACTTATCGACAATCTCTTGAGTCTCAAATGAGATCTCGAGAAAAGATTGACACATTGTCGACAAGTAATCACGATCTCAAAGCCGAGTTATCTGTGAAAATGACCATTAATGACCAAAAGTTTCAAGAAATCTTAAAACATCGTTCTAAGATAACTGAGCTTGAGAATGAGGTTCTTGAGTTGAAGAACAAATTGGGGAAATTTAGGAATTCATCTTTTCTGTTGAATGAAATTATTGAAGTATCCGAAAAACAAAAAGATTCTAAGAAAGGTATTGGTTTTGTTGAAATTCCACCACCTTTTCATAATGATTATAAAATTAATCCTTTTGCAAGAAAAGAAGAGGATTTGATTCAAAAGGAATCTGTGATTTCTGAAAAACCTAAAATGGTTAAACCTGAAATTGTCAAACCCCGAGTTGCTCCTCAAAAACCTCATGTGGAAAGTAAAAAGGTCTTTGTTGAAAATGTTGACAAGGTGATTATTGAAGATGTGTTTGAACCTGAGATTATCCACAAGATTAAGAACATTCCTAGTTCTAATCATATTCTTTGCGAACCTCAAGAGTTTGAGGAAGCTGTATATGGTTCATTCAAATCTCCAATGAACAAGGAAGAAACTGTGAAAACCAAACCAGTGAGGACAAAGAAGTCAGTTAAACCAAAGATTTCTGACGAGGACTTAATGCGTTTCATTAATTCTCCGAGTTCTAAGTCTTCTTCGGCTAGGGTTTTTAAGTTAAAGGGAATGGATACGATGTTCACTGAAAAAGATATTCCAATAAGTATTATAAAACCTGAACTTATTGAGAGTGTTTTTGTCAATGAAAATTGAAAATTCAAGAACTTGAACGTGTGTATGCTCAAACAAAAACATCAGTTCAATATGATCCATTGACTAAGGCAAAACAATTTTTAAAACAAGCTAAGAAGATTAACTTTGCTAAGTCAACTGGAACAGATACACTAAAAAGTTTTTCAAACAGTTCTAATTTAGATTTTTATTTAAAGAAGAAATCTGACTTATCTGATGAGTTTGCTAAGAGCATGACTAAAAATGTGAGTCATCATCAATCATCTGCTTCATTTATTCCAATTACTTCTAAACATCATCATGTAGACATGCGAACTTGTTTTTTATGCGGTCAACAAGGTCATGTTGTGAAGAATTGTAGTCAACAGAACTATCAGAATCTTCATCCTTTTATCAAGGACAAATCTAAGCCAATTCTAGTGGTCAAGGAGATTCTGAAACGACCTGTGTCGTATGCTGATGATACTCATATTTTGTTCTCTGATGTGAATCCTCGGAAGGTTCTTCATGTCAATGAGACACGTGGTCAAGTAAAACCAAAATTCATTCCAACTGAACCTATATGTCAAAACAAGAATTCAAATATTGTTCAGGCATCTTATTTAAGACGAAAGTCTAGGAAGCCGGTAACTTATTCACAAGTGGCTGAACAACAGTTGAAATCTGTTAAGATTAATGATCAAAGAGAAAACCAAAAGGTGCCCAAGACTGAGGCCTGGGCTGCCTTTTTGAACTAATCACTTTTGTTTGTGTGTAGGGTTAATCCAAGACCATTTCTGGTGAAAACTGGATTATGGATAGCGGATGTTCTCGTCATAGCACTGGGAATCTCAACCTATTAACTAACGTAAGAAATATTCAAGGGGTGGTTATGTAGCGTTTGCTGGGAATTCTGGGGGCATGATCACACAAGAGGGTGACGTTTCAAATGGTCACATTACATTTGAGAAAGTGAATTATTGCAACAAGGTTGATCATAACTTATTGAGTGTATCGCAGATTTGTGATAAAAAATACATTACGATATTTACTGACAAAGAGTGTCTTATCTTGAAACCGGGTTATGTTATTCCCGAGGACATGGTTGTCATGCGATCACCACGATCAAATGATATTTATGTCTTAAATATGATTTCTAAGATATCAACATCGATTGAGACATGTTTTGTCTCGAAAGAAACCGAGAAAGACTCGATTCTATGGCATCGTAGAATGGGTCACATACATGTCAGAAAGATGAATTATTTAATGGCAAATGACTTAGTAGAGGGTGTCTCGTTAAAGAATTTTAAGTTATCTGATCACTGCGTTGCATGCAAAAAGGGCAAGCAGAAGAAGAAGACACATCCCTCTAAGTTATTGAATTCCATTGATACTCCTCTTGAACGACTTCATATGGATTTGTTTGGTCCAGTGAATCGTGCGAGTATTTCTGGAGACTGGTATTGTCTGGTAGTGACAGATGATTATTCAAGATATTCATGGGTGTTATTTATGAGTTCAAAAGATCAAACACCGGTTTTGGTACAGAACCTTATTACTAAGATCGAATCACTATATAAACAAAAGGTGAGGAGAATCCGAAGTGATAAAGGTACTGAATTCAAAAATACTATATTGGATTTCTTTTGTATTCAAAAGGGAATTCACCGAGAATATAGTGCACCTTATGTACCTCAGCAAAATGGGTGTTGCTGAAAGGAAAAATAGAACTCTGATTGAAGCTACACGTACAATGCTCGCTGATTCAAAGCTTCCGGTTCAATTTTGGAATGAGGCAGTGAATACAGCTTGTTATACGCTTAATCGGGTTCTAACAGTGAAACGACTCAAGAAAACAAGCTACGATATCTTAAATAATATAAAACCTATTTAAAGTACCTGGAACCATTTGGGTGTCCGATGTACAATGTTGAAGAAGGATTCGAGTAAATTTGAAGAAAAATCTATCGAAGGGTATTTCTTGGATATGCATCTCCAAAGAAAAGGGTTTTTTAATTTCACATCTGGATGTGTTGAAGAATGGTACCATGTGGACTGTCAAAAGTACACAACCCCTCCTCAAGGGAAAGGTCCAGACTGGATGTTTGACTACGATAGTTTATTTAATTCTTTTACTCCTTCGACTGAAAACATCGATGAAGATCTGGTAGAGCATACTTTGAAGAACATTTGAATATTCCAGGATCTTCAAGTTCTAATACAGTTGAAGCTCAACCAGATGCTCCAACTGAAGACTCTCCAGTTGTTTCTCCAGTTGCTCTTGATACTGTTTCTACTTCTTCTGATGATGATCAAGCTGAAGTTCAAGTTATTGATCTTGACAGTGATAATGTTTCATCTCCCGAGTTGGTGGAACATTACACTAACTTATTTGATAATGTTGTTGTTCCTGAGAATCCCACTCTTAGGATTCATGGATATCATCCACAGGAAAACATCATCGGAGAACTTGATGTGGGTGTTTGTACACGTCATCAGTTGCTTCGTCAAGTGACAATAACACGTTGTGTGCTTACACTAAACTTACATTCTTCGGAATTGTGAATCTTGCTAAGTTCAATTGCTTTCTATCTCAAGTTGAGCCAACGACAGCTCGTAAGGCACTTGAAGATCCTTCTGGGTAGAAGCTATGCAAGAGGAATTACAGCAGTTTGCACGTTTGGGTGTTTGGGATTTAATAGACAAACCTGCTAGAGTTAAGAAAACTATTCCGACTAAGTGGGTATTTAAGTGTAAGAAGGACGATCGAGGGGTGATTGTCAGAAACAAAGCATGTTTAGTGGTGCAAGGTTTTTATCAACAAGAGGGTATTGATTACACAGAGGTATATGCTCCAGTTGCAAGATTAGAGTCGATTCGAATCTTTCTGGCTTATGCAGCTTATAAGAATATCAAGGATTATCAAATGGATGTTAAGAGTGCTTTTCTCAATGGTGAATTACACGAGGAAGTGTTTGTCCAACAACCACCTGGTTTTGAAGATCCTGATTATCCAGACCGTGTTTACCGTTTAAACAAGGCTCTGTATGGTCTACATCAAGCCCTGAGAGCTTGGTATGGCACGCTCGCCGACCATCTGACTGATAATGGCTTCAAACGAGGAACTGTTGACTGCACTTTATTTCATAAGACTGTTGGTGATGATCTTCTTCTAGTCCAGATTTTTGTTGACGACATTATTTTTGGGTCTACAAACGACACATTGTGTAAGGAGTTCGAGAAGTCCATGCAAACAAAGTTCGAGATGAGTTTGATGAGAGAGATGAATTTCTTTTTAGGATTGCAGGTTCACCAGTCTGCTCACGGAATTTTTATTCATCAGACTAAGTATGTGAATGACGTCTTGAGCCGATTCAAGATTTCTGCCGGCAAAAATCCCTTCTACTCCTCTTCCAGTGGGTCACAATTTATCACCGGATGAATTGGAGGATTCCGTTGATCCAACCCTTTATCGTGCTATGATTGGTTCTCTAATGTATTTAACGGCTTCTCGCCCTGATATTATGTTTGCTGTTTGTCTTTGTGCTAGGTATCAAGCAAGACCACGGGTGACTCACCTAGCTGTAGTCAAGAGAATTCTTCAGTATTTGAGGGGAAATCCAGACATCGGGTTGTGGTACCCCAAGGATGATACGTTCATTCTTACTGCCTACTCCGACTCAGATTATGGAGGATTCAAGATTAACTTCAAATCAACAACTGCGAGATGTCAATTTTTAGGAAACCGACTTGTTTCCTGGCAGTTTAAGAAGCAGACAACGGTCTCCACTTCAACCGCTGAAGCTGAGTATGTTGCAGCCTCGAGTTGCTGTTCCCAGGTTTTGTGGATACAACAACATCTTCGCGACTACGGTTTGAAGTTTCTTACTACTCTCATCTTGATTGATAATTCTGCTGCTATTTGTATCACCAAGAATCCCGTACAACATTCTAAAACGAAACATATCGAAATTCGATATCATTTTATACGGCATTGCTATGAAAAGAAATTAATTGATCTTGAGAAAGTGCACACTGATTTTCAAAAAGCCGATCTATTTACCAAAGCGTTTGATAAAACACGTTTTAACTTCTTGCTTGGCTTAAATGGATTGAAGACCTTGCTGAGATCCTAAAATTAGGATAATTATCTTTAAAATGCTTTATTGATTTAGCTTAATTTTTTATATGTTTTTAGGTTTTAGGGGGGAAAATCTAGATAATACAAAAAGAGTGTGTTTTTAGTTTGTATAGATAAAACCCAAAAACATTAAAAAATTTTCAAAATTGAAAAATATTGTGATTTCCGTTCTTTAATGTTTTTCTTTTAAGTATTTAGAAAAACCAAAAACATTTTAAAATTTTGAAAAACCAAAAAGAATGTGATTTATGATTTTGTACAGAAAAATCCGAAAATCCAAAAATATTGTGAAGTTTATTTCGTTTATAAGAAATTTGAAAAAGACAAAAATATTGTGTTTTAATGTTTGTACAGAAAAAAACCAAAAAGATTTTTTTAGATTATTTTCTCGCTGAAAATTATGTCGGTTGTTTAAGTTTGTGAAGCCTGCTTGCATGTCTTGGTCCTATGATTCACTTGTGAATTGAAGGTTAGCCATTTATTTATTAACTTAAGTTAACTGGGGCGATTAAATTTATCTTTATTTTGTTTTTATGCTCCTCAAAATTTTGAGTTTTTGAAGCAAAAAGAGAAAATGATAGTACATTGATTTTCTTGACCCCAAGTTCAGCAAAATGTAAGCTTAAAAGACTGTGTGCTTAATTGCATTGGTGCATTGGTAGGTCTAAAACAACCCAGTAGAGTAAAGTATGTGATATGAACATAAAGAAATGCCAAATTGAAAGGGGTGTTAGTCTCTAGCAAAAGTCTCGATGAGGATGGCAGAAATGTAAGAATCAATCATACTCAAGCCTTATATTTGTTGATCACCCAAAAATCAAATAAAGTAAATAACAAGCGTTAAGATTCTGGACACTGTGAGTCTTTATGCGGCTTAACCATCTGGGTATTCATAAGCATGAATATTTCACTCGCTTTCTAGAGCAAACCCAAAGTGATTAAACTTGATCACCGCTGTACTTCGTACAATTTAAATTACTGACTTGATCAAAATCCGTTGTTAGTCATACAATTGTTCCTCCCTTGCGTGCGTCTTAATACCATTAAGAAACGGACCCCAGGGGATACATGTATGTAAGCCGACAGATGGACTCGTGCATACTCACTCACAGTAAAGGAAACTTGATGCATTGCTCAAAATTTCTACAGTTGGTATCAAAAATTTTTATCAACAATATAATGGTTTAAGTCAAGTTGGGGGTGATTTGGCAAAAATCAAATTAAGCTTGAACTGAGATTAGAGGCTGATAGTTTCTGATATTATGTGCTTTAATTGAACTATTTAATCATATCACAAAAATACTTGAATGTGTGTTATTAGATTTATGTGGACAACAATACCAATGACCGACTTATTGCCTGTCATAATATCGCTGAAATATAAAACTGTGATGGAAGGGCAATTTGGTCAATATGATTCTATGCTCAAACTCGACAAAAATACAAAAATATGTACTGTTTTCGATAAATCACTGAAAAATACAAAAAGATTGTCTATTTTTAATTATTCGGATATTCTTATATAAATACATTCTTTAATTCTTTAAATTTTTTTTACAAAATACCAAAAATATTTTCGTCTTCTTTATACAAAATTCTTAAATAAATGTTTAAGTTATGTTTCGGAAATCTGAAACATTTTTAACGTAATTGGTTGTCGGGATAAAAAGGGTTTCTCGATAACCTAATTTATTAATTTATTTAATTCATTAATTTATTTTATTTATTTAATTTAAAATTAAATAAAAGAGTTTAATTCGCTAAAATCTAATTCGTTATGTATGGATAACGAACTAAGTGATTCTTTAGCGAACATGCTTCTGGTTCGCTAACCTAATTCGCTTCCGCACTCTGTAATGAATCATCCCTTCGTTATGCATATTTAACGAATCATGACACTAATCATGTCTTGATTCGCTACCTTTAATTTAACGAATCAAGTAGCGATTCGCCATCATAAGGTAACGAATTGAGTTAGCGAATGGGCTAATTCGCTAACTTTAAGTTAAACGAATCGTCTGATTCGTGGAAGTTGTGCCTAGGGTTTCGTGCACTGATATATAAGACAAGAAAACGAATAGTATTCCACTGTTCGTCTTCTTTCTTCATCTTTAAGAAACCTATTCAAATTCTCTCTGAAAATTCGACCTTTCCGTTTGAATACTTCAAAGATCGATTTGAGTTTCTAAGGTATAACTGTTCTTGGCGATATCAATTTCGTCAAAAAATGGCCATGTATTGACTGCTAAATTATGAAATTTTAGGGGTTTAAGGTTTTGAACTTTTGAAACTCTTTTGTGTATAATTTATGTTCATAATTGTATGATTTTGATATCATTATGATCGGAATCACTTTCCGATACCCTTGGTGGACTCTAATCAACATTTGATTATTGTTTGCTGGGTTATTATTGTTTGTGTTTTTGATGTTTTACTGTTGGTTCGTTTGATCCTTAGTACATTTAGGTATTGAGTCTCAATCTCATTCACCTACATTCACTAGTGTGTTTCCGAGCTCAACGAGCTGATTATCTTGATGGTTCAACGATAGTTATGGCCTAATTGAATCTGGGTTAAGATGTTGACTATTGTTGTTCATGTTAATTTTGACCTTGACTTTGTGAAGTCAAAGAAAAAGTCTTAATTCTGACCATCGTTAGTCTTAGCGAATTGGAACTGTTTCGTGTCCAATTCGTTAAGATCTTACACGAACTAGCTTAGCGAATAAGATGTTACACGAATCAGAGTTTGATTCGCTTAAAATATAACAAACTACAGTTTAGTTCGTTAAAATTAATTAGTGATTCGCTAGGTTTAGTTCGTTAAGATATTTACTTGATAGCGAATCGCCTGATTCGTTATCTTTGTATAACGAATCAGTGTGATTCTTAACGAATGACATTTTAAAAAAAATGGTGATATCTTTTAATTAACTAATTAACTAAATTTAATATTCATTTAATTTATTTAAAGGATTTAAATCGTCTAATACGCGTAACTAGATTAATTACACACATCTTTGATTATATATGGTGATATCTATTCTCATATTCGGTTTTATTTATATAGTTAAACATGGCTGATCAAGAACAACAAAATCAACCACCACAGGAACAACCTCGTCAAGAACAACCACAACAACAGATCAACATGCTGAAATGATTTTATTACCGTTTGATAAGAAGCACAACATCTGTGCTTATGTTGATCAATACGTGACTGACTTGAGAACGTTCGGAGCTATGTTGACTTTCTTACGCCGTTCGAAGATACATTATGCAATCACTGCTAAACCTAAGGTGTATCTTGGTATAATCAGGCAGTTTTGGAACACGGCGGTGTGTATGTTGAGGAAAATAATTGGGGTTCAAGCTACAATCAATCAGATTCCTATTACGATTGATGTTGAGGTCATTCGTCGGGTACTTCAATTTGTCGATAGTGATGACTACCCGAGTGAATTCGACAGGACCTTGGTTAAGGGTTTATTCACACGATTAAATTATGGGGGTGATATTCGTAGGTCTATGTTGAACAAGAATGGGTTGTGTCCACCATACAAGTATCTGCTACATGTTTTATTACATTATATGAGTGGACGTCGCGGTGGTTTTGATGAATGCAGACTAAGTTTACAATCGGCGTTGTTGCACTAATCCTGAACAAGCCATTCAACTACTCAGAACTTATCTTTGATCATCTGAAAGAGCAAGTTCAGCAAACTCTACCGTCGAAGAAGTTCTTGATGTATCCACGCTTTTACAACTAATTATTCAGGATCTGATACCGAATTTGGTGATTGATCGATCGTTGGTGAACGATGTTCTTGATATGGAACATATGAAAGCTGAAACGGTGTATCATATGTTAATTTATAGAAAAGACAAGCCACAGGATAAACGGATGATTGGTCATATAATCAATCCAGATTATGTATGTCCTTCTAATGAGCGCTGGATCCATGATGATTCGGATTCCGAGCGTGAAGGGGGAGAAGGTGGGAACAATGATGTTGACATGATGATGGTAACAATAATGATGGTAATGGTAATGGCGGAGCTGGTGAACAAGCTCTTAAAGAACAACAAGATGCAGTCGATGCTGCGCTAGCTGCCACCATGAAAGCTCAGCTAGAACGAAAACGAAAGGGCAAAGCTGTAGCTACTGGTGAACCATCGAAGAAGCCCCGTGTGTCTGCTGGGGCTGGGGTAATTATTGGAACTCCACCACCACGTCAGTCAACTCCTCAAAGCTCGGCGGTGCCGCTAACTACTAGCACTCCGATACTCACCTTGACAACGACGATGGTGTCACATGAGAGGCTCGGTCTTATTCCTCAAATGGCGTTGACCGAGATACCGAGGCCTCCTGCTGTGTTGTCTACAGTATCTTCCACCACATCAATGAGACCTCCTCCTCTGCCAACAACTACTCTTCCTCCACCTCCGCCTAGTGATGTCTCTTTTATGAGGATTACTCGACCTCAAGGCCCTGTTCAACCTGTTCATCCATCCGTATACAACTTGCCATCAGGTCGTCAAACTGAAATGCTGCTAAATCTGCTACACTTATATGAAAATCAAATGGCAGCTGATCGCCAAACTCAAGAACGACTCATGGAGAATCAACAAAAAATGATGAGATATATTTCGTTCTGTCAGAAGGAGACTAAGTCATTGCGTACGATTGTTGAGTCTCAGGGGGTGAAATTAAAGGAACAAGATGAGTTGATTTTACAATTAACTTGCAAAGAAGATGCCCTCAAGAAACTCAAAAATGACGATGATGATCCTGACGAATCTGATGCAGGAGGTGAGCCTAAACAATCGCATGGTTCATCCTCTGGTGCTGGTGTTAGTGGCGCTGATGAGTCGAGCAAGCAGATAATTACCTTTCAAGATCCAACAGCTGCCAAGCCAATTGAAATGATTGAGGCTAACACGGTGATATTTATTAGTGGATCGGGGGTGGTTAGAAGTGTGGTGAACAGAGATGAGATAGAGGTTGGTGAGTTTGTGGTTAGATCTTTGACACGGGAGCAGATTTCGATTCTGCTTGGGCTGAATGACGATCAGTTGACTGCTTTAGAGACTGAGCCCGATGTCGAAGTGATCGATGAGGATGAAATGGAAGTTGATCTGTTATTTATGGATACGGATTTTATTTATGAGAACGAGAAGATTGAGATGGAGGATGTGACAGCTAAAGAGTACCCGGACTTGTATCAACACGTAAACGTTGATCAAGGTGCTCCGGTATTTCATGAAGACGTAATTAAAGAGACTGAGGATGAACTAGAGAAGATTGTGCAACGAACTGTTCCCTCACTCAAAGAAGTGACTGATGATGACATAGAAAGATGGTTCAAACGTCAGAAAGTGGGAAAGATCATCAGTGCTTATCGGTATGTAGATCAAGAAAGAAAAGATGCTGCTGCTGCTGCTTGGATTGAGGCTAATCAGGTGACTACCTTCAAGACTGTTTCTAAGGTACATGGTGATATTGTCTCCTGGCTCTTTGATTCAGACCTTAAGGTATGTATAGTCAAGTGGGAAAAGGGTGTCCAGTATTACGAGAGGATAATGGATGTTTTAACTCTACCGCGTTGGGATGTACGTACCCTCGCGAGACGTCCATTTATCAATCGTGGGGGTCACCGAACGGCTGAGTGGTTTCATCAACACTTACTGTTCGAGGTCAATCATGGCTTCAAATTCTTCAAGCCCCAGGTCCCAAGACGTAAGCGCACTGATGAGATTGATCCAAGGACCGGCTCGAAGAAACTTGTCTTGAAAGTGAAGCCGCCAAAGACAATGAAAAGGGTTCCTGTGAAGACAATGCCTCAAGATATTTATATGTCTTTCAACCGTTGGTACTATGACAATCGTACTGGTGAGGCCGTTATTGTTCATGGTCGAGGACTGCAGACCGAGCTCATCAAGATAATCGACCGATGTGGTTGGTTAATTTATCAGAGACAGACAACGACGTGCTATACAGGAAGCAGATTTTGTTTGAACGCCAAGAAGATTACGACCTGGCTATGCAATTCCAACGTGTTGTTCGTGTGTGTCACGAACATGGAATTCATAGTTGCAGAGACTGGTAGTCCAATCGCTTCAAATAAGTTAAAGACAAAGAGCTCAAGACGAGGGGGTGTCTGTTAGTGCACGGTTTTGTGTCTAGAGTCTTTGTATTTATCGTTAATGTTTATTTATCAATTAATGTAATATTTAATGTTTTTGTTTATCTAATTCGTTATAGTTATGTCTAGTTCGCTAGGAATGTTAGCGAACTAAGACTAGTTCGTTAAGGTTAAGTCTAGTTCGCTAAGGATGTTAGCGAACTAAGACATAATAATGTATTCCCTCCTGATTCGTTAGGGGATGTTAACGAATCAGGGGGTGGTTCGTTAAGTTAAGTTATGTAACGAAGGGGAAGCTGGTTCGCTAGGGAATGTTAGCGAACCAGATCGCCTTCTATATATAGTGAACTACTATTCACTTTAATTTAAGCTTTTTAATTATAAGTTTTCAGAGTCCAGATCTCTCTCAAGCTTCACCTAATAATATACAAACACTATTGATAACTTAATGATAATGTATACACATATATACAACACTGAATCTATGTTAATTATGAGCTAGATCCTTACTCGTATTAATCTTATACACAGATCTGAGATCTGTGTTTATTGTTATTGATTGATGTATACGGGGAGATCAAACAGAGGCATTGTTTGACGAGGCGGTGGCACACCAATAATGACACCAGCTCCAGCTGATACTCGTCTCTTAGCTGGAACTTCAGAAGCTGGTGCTTTACCCTTCCGTTTTCGTTCACGTTGAGCTGCAATGGTGGCAGCTAACGCAACATTTACTGCATCTTGTTGCTCTTGAAGAGCAGCATCACCAGCACCACCACTACCACCATCGCCATTATCATTACCATCGTCATCGTTCCCACCTTCTCCTCCCTCACGCTCGGAATCCGAGTCATCGTGGATCCAACGTTCATTGGGAGGACATACATAATTAGGGTTAATGATATGACCAATCATACATTTGTCCCGAGGCCTCTCCTTACGCTAAATCATGATTCGACATACAGTGTTGGCCTTCATGTGTTCCAAAGGAAGCACATCATCCACCAATGTTCGATCAATAACCAGGTTTGGTATCAAATCTTGAATTATCAATTGCAGAAATCGGGGATACATTATAAACTTCTTTGTTTGAATCGTTTGCTGGACTTGCTCTTTCAAATGATCGAAAACCATTTCTGAGAAGTTGAATGGTTTGTTGAGAATAAGAGCCACAAATGCCGATTGCAGACTTATACGACATTCATCAAATCCCCCTTTACGACCGCCCATGCAGTGAATTAGGACATGTAACAGATACTTGTAAGGCGGGCACATGACATTCTTGTTAAGCATGGATTGATCGACATCTCTACCATATCGTACACGTGTAAATAAACCCTTGATTAACCTCTTGTCAAACTCACTCGGGTTATTATCGTTGTCCCCAAACCGAAGCACTCTCCTAATCACTTCAACATCCACAGTGATAGGAGTTTGATTGATTGTTGCTCGTATGTGATTCTCGTCTTAAACAAACTCAGCAGTATTCCAGAACTGCCTAATAATACTCAGATAAACCGTTGGTCTTGCATTTATAGCATAATGTATCGCCGAACGACGTAGAAATGCCAAAATATCCCCAAACATAGCTACGTCAGCAACATCCGAATCAACATAAGCACATATGTTGTGCTTCTTATCATATGATAGCAATTGAACCTCTTCTTGTTCCTAAGGTTGTTCTTGATCTTGAGGTTGATCTAGTTCTTGAGGAGCAACGGGTGGATCTTGATCCATTTGATCGGCCATTTCACTAAATAAATATAAACGAGTATAAGTAATGTGAAGATGTAATATAAATTTAACACTTATATACATATCTATCAATAGACGGTGTATTTAAGTTTATATGACGTGTGTAATCGATATATCGACGCTTTTAGACGTTTGGAATAATTTATTAAATACAATGGTTAGTGAATTTAATTAAATAATTAAAATTGAAATGTCATTCGTTTGATTATCAATCTGATTCGTTACAAACATGTAACGAATCAATTGATTCGCTATCAGGTAAATATATTAACAAAATAGACTTAGCGAATTACTATTCAAAAGGACGAACTAGAATTTAGTTCGTTATGATTTAACGAATTTAAATCTGATTCGTTGATTAACTTATTCGCTAAACTAGTTCGTGTGTCTTATTAACGAATTGGACACTAAATAGTTCCAATTCGCTAAAAAATAATGAATGGTCAATAATGACTTGATCTTTGACTCTCATAGTCAAAGTCAAAATTAGATTAAGAACACTGAAAGTCAACAATATGAACCCAGTATCGATTAATCCATAATCATCGTTGAATAACCGAATCAACAAACATAATGATCTCGGAAACACAATACGAAGCACACAGAGTTGAAATTGAGGTTCAATACCATGAAATAAGTTAGGTTTAATCGGAGTTTTAACAGAGCATAAACCCCCGAAAACCTAAACACTCAATTGACCCGGCAAACAATAATCTAACCCTGATTAAAGTCCACCAAGTGTCTCGGAATCACATTCCGATCATAATGATAACAAAATAAGCTATATTAACACAGTATAGCATCGATTACACACAGTTTCAAACCTCTTAAAACCCTTATAACAAATTTACATAAATAGTTTATCAATACAGTGTCATTTTTGACGAAAATCACATAGAAGTGATCATCTATACCTTAGCAACACACTGATGTATTCAAAAGTTTGAATTTCTAAGGTCGAAAAATCAGAGAAAATTTGAACAGGGTGTGTTTAGGTATAAGGAAGAAGAGTGAATAGTGAAGGACAGTTCGTTTCACCTGTCCTTTATAAACTTACATGCTTCCCAGTGTACCCTATGTACGAACTAAGAGATTCGTTTGAATTTTAAAACTAACGAATCAGTCAATTCGTTATAGAAGAGTAGCGAATGAGATTTGAATCGTGTCTTGATTCATTAAATATGTATAACGAATTGGATGCGTTTCATTACCGAGTGCGGAAGCGAATTAGAGGAACGAACTAGAATATAGTTCGCTAAAACAACACCATAATTCATTATCCATAATTAACAAATTGAACATTATTTATTTTTTTAAAAGAATAATTAATTAAATAAGAATAACTTAAATAAGAATAACTTAAAAAAAATATTATCCAATTAATAAATAAATGAATTAATTTAAAAGTAATTATAGAGCATCTTTATCCCGATAATCAAATACTTTAAAACTTTTATGTTCATTAATAAACATAAATTAAAGTATTTAAATAGTATGTAAAATGAAAAGGTAAAATATTTTTGGAATTTTGTAAAAAAAATAAAGAATGTATTTACGAAAATATCCGACCTAGAGATAGGCAATCTTTTTGTGTTTTTCTATGGTTTTCAAAAACAGTATATATTTTTGTATTTTTGTTGAGTTTGAGCAGAGAATCACATTGACTAAAATGCCCTTCCATCACAGTTTTATGATTCAGCGATATTATGACTAGCGTTAAGTCGGTCATTGATATTGTTGTCCACTTAAATCTTATAACAAGCCTTCAAGCATTTGTGTGATATGATTTAGATTCAATTAGCGCTCAGAATATCAGAAACTATCAGCCTCTAATCTCGGTTCATGCTTAATTTTATTTTTACCAAATCACCCCAACTTGACTTAAACCGTTATAGTGTTGATCAAAATTTTGAATACCAACTGAGAATTTTATAATTTTTGAGCAATGCATCAAGTTTCCTTTACTGTGAGTGAGTATGCACGAGTCCATCTGTCGGCTTACATACACTGTATCCCCTAGGGTCCGTTTCTTATTGGTATTGAGACCCGCGCAAGGGAGGAACAATTGTATGACTAACGGCGGATTTTAATCAAGTCAGTAATTTGGATTGTACGAAGTACAGCAGTGATCAAGTTTAATGACTTTGGGTTTGCTCTAAAAGCGAGTGAAATATTCATGCATATGAATACCCAGATGATTAAGCCGCATAAAGACTCAGAGTGTCCAGAATCCTAACGCTTGTTATTTGCTTTATTATATTTTTGGGTGATCAACAACTATAAGGCTTGAGTATGACCGGTTATTACATTTCTGCCATCCTCACCGAGACTTTTGCTAGAGACTAACACCACTTTCAATTTGGCTTTTCTTTAGGTTTATATCACTTACTTTACTCTAACAGCTTGTTTAAGACCTATCAATGCACCAATGATTAAGCACTCAGTCTTTTAAGCTTATTTTCTTTCTGGATTTGAGGTCAAATAATCAATGTACTATCATTTTCTCTTTTTGCTTCAAAAACTCAAAATTTTTTAGGAGAATAAAAAAAATGAATTTAATCGCCCCAGTTACTTTGAGTCTATAGATAAATGGCTATCCTATCCTTCTACAAGAAGAGAACAGGACCAAAACATGCAAGCATGCTCCACAAACTTAAATAACTGATAAAATTTTTAGCGAGAAAATAAAGTAGAAAGCTTAACGAACGTCCCAAGTACTTTCTATTATCAGGTAAATGACTATCACGAAGATTTACAAGAAATTATCAGGACCAAACATATACAAGTATATGTCCTTCAAAATAGAAGTAAATGACATAACTTTCAGCGAACGTAAGCAATCTTTTTGTCTTTTCGGTTTTTTTTATAAACAGGAAATTCACATTCTTTTTGACTTTTTCAAAATTTTCTGTACAAACAGAAAACACAATCTTTTTGTCTTTTCAAATTTTAAAATGTTTTTGGTTTTTCAAATATTAAAAACAGGAAAGATCACAATATTTTTGATTTTTCTCAGAGTTTTCTAATGTTTTTGGGTTTTATCTATACAAACGAAAAGCACAATATTTTTGTATTTTTTATGTTTCACCCCCTAAAACCTAAAAACAAAATAAAATGATAAACTAAAATTAACAGACAAGATAGATAATCATCCTTGTTTCAGGATATCAGCAAGGGTCTTCAATCCATTTAAACCAAGTAGAAATTGAAAACGCGTTTGATCAAAGGCTTTGGTAAATAGATCGACTTTCTGAAAATCAGTATGTACTTTCTCAAGGTCAATTAATTTATTTTCATAGCAATCCCGTAAAAATGATATCGAATTTCGATATGTTTCGTTTTATAATGTTGTACGGGATTTTTGGGGATACTAATAGCAGCAAAATTATCAATCAAGATGGAAGTAGTAAGAAACTTCAAACCGTAGTCGCGAAGATGTTGTTGTATCCACAAAACCTGGGAACAACAACTCGAGGCTGCAACATACTCAGCTTCGACGGTTGAAGTGGAGACCATTGTCTACTTCTTACACTGCCAGGAAACAAGCCGGCTTCCTAAGAATTGACATCCCGCTGTAGTAGACTTGAAATTGATCTTGCATCCTCCATAGTCTGAGTCGGAATAAGCGGTAAGATCAAAATTATCATCTTTGGGATATCATAACCCGATGTCAGGATTGCCCCTTAGATATTGCAGAATACGCTTGACCGCTGCCAGGTGAGTCACTCGGGGACTAGCTTGGTACCTAGCACATAAACAAACAGCAAACATTATGTCGGGTCGAGAAGAAGTTAGATACATTAAAGAACCAATCATAGAATGATAGAGGGTCGGATGAATGGTATCCTCCAATTCATCCGGTGATAAATTGTGACCCACGGGTAGAGGAGTAGAAGGGATTTTTCCGGCAATAATCTTGAATCGGCTCAAGACATCGTTCACATATTTTGTCTGATGAATGAAGATTCCTTTCGCAGACTGATGAACCTGCAACCCTAAAAAGAAATTCATCTCTCCCATCGAACTCATCTCGAACTTGGTTTGCATTGATTTCTCGAACTCCTTACACAACGTGTCGTTTGTTGAACCAAAGATTATGTCATCAACATAAATCTGAATAAGGAGAAGGATCATCACCAATATTCTTATAAAACAAAGTGAAGTCGATAGTTCCACGTTTGAAACCATTATCCATCAGATGGTCGGCGAGCGTGCCATACCAAGATCTCGGGGCTTGATGTAGACCATATAATGCCTTGTTTAATCGGTAAACACGGTCAGGATAATCAGGACCTTCAAAACCTGGAGGCTGTAAAACAAACACTTCCTCATGAAGTTCACCATTGAGAAAAGCACTCTTGACATCCATTTGATAAACTTTAGTATTCTTGTAAGCAACATACGCTAGAAAGATTCGAATCGACTCTAATCTTGCAACTGGAGCATATACTTCAGTGTAATCAATACCCTCTTGCTGACGGAAACCTTGCACAACTAATCGTGCTTTGTTTCTCACAATTACCCCCATGATCGTCTTTCTTACACTTATATACCCACTTAGTCGGAATCGCCTGCTTGACTCTAGCAGGTTTGTCGATAAGATCCCAAACACCTAAAGTGCAAATTGATGTAATTCTTCTTGCATGGCTTCTACCAAGAAGGATCTTGAAGTGCCACACGAGGAGTTGTTGCCTCAACTTGAGATAGAAAACAAGTGAATTTAGCAAGATTTACAATTCCAGACGAGTGTAAATCAGCATAAGCACATAGAACATTATTTTCACTTGATGAAGCAACTTGATGTCGTGTTTGAACTCCCACATCAAGTTCTCCAATAATGTTTTCTTGTGGATGGTAATTATGAATCCTGAGAGTAGGATTCTCAAAAACAACTACATTTTCAAATAAATTAGTGTAATGTTCACCCAATTCAGGAGATGAAACATCACTATCAAGTTCAATAACTTGATCTACAACAGCATTATCATCAGATGAAGTAGAAGCATTATCATAATGAACAGGAGACTCATTATCAGGTTCTTCAGTTGGAGCATCAATTGGAGCTTCAACATCATTTGAACTTGAAAAACTTGGAATTTCCAAATGTTCTTCAAAATAAGCACGAACTAAATCTTTATTTGGATGATCTGTCGTTGGAGTAAATGAATTAAATAAGCCATCATAGTCAAACATCCAGTCGGGACCTTTTCCTTGAGAAGGAGTAGTGAACTTTTGACAGTCCACATGGTACCATTCTTCAAGACAACCAGATGTGAAATTAAACACTCGTTTCTTAGGTGACGCATACCCCAAGAAATAACCTTCAATGGCTTTTTCATCAAACTTTCCCACATCCTTTTTCAACATAGTACAAGGACACCCAAATGGTTCCAAGTACTTTAAATTAGGTTTACGATTATTCAATAATTCATAACTGGTCTTCTTGAGTCTTTTAACAGTTAGAACTCGATTGAGTGTATAACAAGGTATTCACCGCCTCATTGCAAAACTGGACTGGAAGCTTTGAATCAGCAAGCATCGTTCTAGCAGCTTCAATCGATGTTCTATTCTTTCTTTCAGCTACACCGTTCTGTTGTGGTACATATGGGGCACTATATTCTCGATGAATTCCCTTTTGTAAACAAAAGAAATCCAATACAATATTTTTAAATTCAGTACCATTGTCACTTCGAATTCTCCTCACTTTCTGTCTGTATAGTGATTCGATCTTAGTGATTAAATTTTGAACGAGACCCGGTGTTTGATCTTTAGAACTCATAAACAAGACCCATGAATATCGTGAATAATCATCTGTAACTACTAGGCAATACCAATCTCCAGAAATACTCGCCCGATTCACTGGACCGAATAAATCCATATGAAGTCATTCAAGAGGAGTATCAATGGAATTTAATAACTTAGATGGGTGCGGTTTCTTCTTCTGTTTGCCCTTCTTGCAAGAAACACAGTGATCGGATAATTTAAAATTTTTCAACGACACACCCTCTACCAGATCATTTGCCATCAGATAGTTCATCTTTCGAATATGTATATGACCCATTCTACGATGCCATAGAATAGAATCTTTCTCGGTTGCTTTCGAGACAAAACACGTTTCGATCGATGTAGATACTTTAGAGTTCATATTCAAGACATAAATATCATTTGATCGAGGTGATCGCATGACAACGATGTCCTTGGGAATCACATAACCCGGTTTCAAAATCAGACACTCTTTATCTGTAAATACTGTAGTGTATTGCTTATCACAGATTTGTGACACACTCAATAAATTATGGTCCACTTTATCACAATAGTTAGCTTTCTCAAAAGTAATATTCCCATTCGAAACATCACCTTCCTGTGTAATCATACCCCAAGAATTCCCAACAAACGCCACATAACCTTCTTGAATATTTCTCACATTTGTTAACAGGTCGAGATTTCCAATAATATGACGAGAACATCCACTATCCATAATCCAGTTTTCACCAAAATGGTCTTGGATGTACCCTACACACAAACGAAAATGATTAGTTCAAAAAGGCAGCCCAGGCCTCGGTCTTGGGTACCTTTTGGTTTTCTTGAGAAAAGTTAAACTTAGTTGCATTCAATTGTTGTTCAGCAACTTGAGAATAAGTTACAGGTTTCTTAGACTTTCGTCTTAGATACGCAACTTGAACTACATTTGAATTAACATTTTTGCATAACGGTTCGGTTGGAATAAACTTAGGTTTAACGGAACCATGAGTTTCATTCACATGAACAACTTTTCGAGGATGTACATTAGAGAACATAATATGAGTGTCATCATTATACGAAACAGGTCGTTTTAGAATCTCTTTTACCAAAGGAACTGGTTTGGAATGGTCCTTGATAAAAGGGTGAAGATTCTGATTGTTCTTCTGGCCACAATTTCTCACTACATGACCTTCTTGGCCGCAAGGGAAACAACTTCGCATGTCAACATAAATGATGTTGAGAATTATTTGGAATATGTGACACGGATGATGAATGATGACTCACATTTTTGGTCATGCTCTTAGCAAACTCATCAGATAATTCAGATTTCTTTTTCAAGTAAAAATCTAAATTAGAACAATTTGAAAAACTTTTCAATGTATCTGTTCCAGTTGACTTTACAATTGAATTTTCTTAGCCTGTTTTAAAACTTGTTTTGCTTTAGTCAATGGATCAGATGAAACTGATGTTTCGCTTGAGCATATTGACGTTCAAGTTCATGAATCTTGGAAGTTTCATTGTGAAACACACTCTCAATCAGTTCAGGTTTAATGATACTTATTGGAATTTCTTTCTCAGTGAACATCGTGTCCATCCCCTTTAACTTAAACACACGAGCAAATGACGGCTTAGATGCATTAGGATTTATGAAACGCAACAAATCCTCATCAGAAATTTTGGGTTTTTCTGATTTCTTAGCCTTCATTGGTTTGACATTAACATGAGCACCTTGTTTCACCTTGGTTGTGTGCGAACCAAACACAGCCTCCTCAAATTCATGAGGTTCACAAAGTATGTGATTAGAACTTGGAATATTCTTATTCTTGTGTATAATTTCAGGTTCGAACACATCCTCAATGATAACTTTGTCAACATTTTCAACAAAGACTTTGTTGCTTTGAACATGAGATTTTTGAGGAGCAAATTGGGTTTTAACAGTTTCAGATTTACTGGGTTTAGGATTTTTTGAAATCACGGGTTCTTTCACAATTACCTCTTCTTCTGTTTTAGCAAAAGGATTAATTTTATAATCATTGTGAAACGGTGGAGGAATTTCAACAAAACCTATACCTTTCTTTGAATCTTTTTGTTTTCTAGATACTTCAATGATTTCATTCAACAAGAACGAAGAGTTTCGAAATTTACCCAATTTGTTCTTTAACTTAAGAACCTCATTCTCGAGCTCGGTTATCTTTGAACGATGTTTCAAGATTTCTTGAAACTTTTGGTCATTAATTGTCATTTTCACAGATAACTCAGCTTTGAGATCATGGTTACTTGTCAACAATGCTTCAATCTTTTCACGAGATCGCATTTGAGATTCAAGAGATTGTCGATAAGTATCTTTTAGTGAAGCAATTTCTCTAACTAAATTATCATTGTGATTCTTTAAATATTCTAACTTAGGTTTGTTAGATTCACATTCAACACAAGTTACTTTAACTGATGATGTAGCAGAAATAGAATGACTAACCTCATTGATTTTAGCCATGCACGCAAAGACAGATGTAGGCTTGTCACATGAGTCATCAGAATCAAATCCAGAGTCATTATCAGAAGACACCTCACTTCCACTAGCATCATAAAAATCTTGAGTCAACCCAAACAAAGCCAAATTAGCTTGATTATCATTACAAAGTAGTCGTTGTGACCAATCATTTCCATCAGCTAACATTGCTTGTGACCCAGAACTTGATGGTTTCTTTTCAGCATCATTACCTCTTGGTGTTGAAGAATTTTGGTTTTGACCACGAGGACCAGTATACTCCTTTTTTCGGTTTGTCACATTCTTTTGCAAAATGTCTGAATTCTTGACAATTTTAACATTTCACCTTTAGCTTGTCAAATCCCAATTTCTTGTTCAAGGCCGGAAGGTCTTTTCCAGTCCTTTGCATAAATCGTTTCACCTTATGAACAATCATTGCCATGTTCCACTTTAAATCCAAAATTTCCAAGTCATCTGGATCAATCTGATCATAGTCTTTATCAGTTAAATCACTAGTGGCAATCTTGCTACTCACCAAATTTTCATAAGAAGTCATGAAAGCTGATAAAAGGCAATATTTTGTTCAGCTTCTTTCATGTTGACATTTGGAGGTGATGAGTATTGATTTGTAGTGGATGAACTTCCTGAACCAGCAGAAACATTTGGTGATCCTGAATTACCAGCAGTATAAAAAGATGCTCTAGGATCACTATAGATGGTTGTTTCATTTTCTTTAGCATTCTGAGTAAGAAATGCAGTAATCGGTGAAATGGTAGAACTCAGAGGCATACTACCACCATAGAAAGCAGGATCTTGACTTTCCTTGGATGATTTTTGACACTTGAGATCATATTCACGAGCTTCAATCTTTTGTAAAAACTCACTTGCAGTCAAGTCTTCATTGAAATAACTGTTTTCTTTTAATACCATTAGAAAAGTAGAGTACGAACTTGGTAATGCACTCTTAATAGTATCAATCTTGTCAATCTCAGAAATTTCCAACTTCATTTTATCCATCTCTGCAATCAAGTGATTGAATCTCGTTGTCATTTCTTCAACCGTCTCACCTTTGAGTAAATTAAAGTTTCTGAATTGAAACTTAAGCATAACCTTTTTGCTTTCAGCAGTGTTTCCCATACTTCTCATTCGGATATGTTGAAACAAAGAGGCACATATTTTTATACTGCCCAATTGGTGAAAGATATTCTCAGGTAAAGCCATGGTTAGAGTAGAATAGGCTTTTGTCTCTATCTCTAATGCTTTCTTCTCTTCCGGTGAGTATTGAGATATAGCTTTAGGTCTGAAGCCGATAGTCTCATCCCCACTCATAGGAACGGTATAAACTTCATCTAAACAATATGAGCAGTCATGATGGAAAGATCCTAGATGGGCATGAAACAGAGGTTCCCACTTGGCAAAGTCACTAAACTTCATCAACCTTGGACATTTCGAATGTGAACCTATCTCGGTATCAAGTTGTAACATTTGTTGCATCAACATGTTTTGAGAAGCTAATGCATACATACCAGCCATTTTTGACAAGTTTCAAAAATTCAAGGATGACTTGTGAAGAATAAGGTTAACGAATGGTGAACAGTGAATGTAACGAACTGTAAACAGTTGTAGCGAACTGTGAACAGTAATCAACGAATCAAATCTTAACGAAGTTAAGATTGATCAGATAGCGAATCAGAATTGAAATTTAACGAATTAGACAACGATCCAACTAATGAATTGACTAAACGAATCACTAAGGACAAGCTTAGCGAATTAGAAAGTTTTCTGTAACGAATCACTAAGATAAACTTAGCGAAATAAGATGACGAACCAGCTACAGTGGATAACGAACCAAACTATAGCGAATCAGGTTGTTACAACCGTTTGTAACAAACTCTGACACCTAATGCCACGTGGCAAAGGTTGTTATAACACAAATTCCAAGGTGGACACATGTCACACGAATCTGTTGGACACAAATCGGATTAAGTAATGAATTGGTTGACGAATCACTAAAAATTTATAACGAATTGACTAGATCATTTAACGAATCAACGTGAATATGATAACGAATCACAATCATGTTCAAATCTTCAAAGAAGATTTCCATATTTTCTGGAAATGATGAACATCAACCCAGAAACTCAAATTTGTAATACAACCTCAATTGTCAGCCAAATTCCACAAATAAACTACCAAAATACTCGCGAATCAAACACGATTACACTCGTATCGATCCCGTAATCCAATTTCCCTTAACACATATCCAATTTGACCACAATCAATCCCCTGTTTCTCGGCCAAATTCAGATCCAACCAAACAATCCGAACATAATCAAAACTCCGATTCTAGTCACTCACACCTATCCAACACCTTAACTACTTCAAATCTAATCCAATTAAGCCATAATCAAACCAAATCAAGCTCAAATTGAATCAAATTCAAATTGTATTCAAATCTATACCAAAAACAACATTTCTAAACTTAATAATATCTATAATCAGTCAATTCAAGTGTAAACAAGAGCACCGAAAGCTCTGATACCACTTGTTAGAACCTGGATCAATCCTTAAACTATAAACAGATCTCAGATCTGTATGAATACGATTAATCCTAAATACGGATCTAGCTCATAGTTACGTTTGATTGTATGTTATATTTATATATATATTATCAATAGTAGGATGTGTATGTATGTATAATATTAAGATGAAGATCGAGAGAGATTTTGGCAGAATTTCGTTAATTAACTCTCAAAAACTTAACTTAAACAGTGACCAGGTCACTGTATATAGAAGATAGACATAGTTCGTTAACATCCCCTAACGAACTAGGGTCTACTTCGTTACATACATTAAAACGAAATACACTTAACGAATCACCCCCTGATTCGTTAAACATTCTTAACGAATCAGGAGGGAAATAACTTAGATCTAGTTCGCTAAACATCCTTAGCGAACTAGACTAATACATCAACGAACTACAAGCTATAATAATTGTTTATTACATTAAACAAAATGACAAATACATTTAACAATAAATATAAAGACTCAAGACGCAAAACCGTGCACTAACAGACTCCATCTCCTCCAACCATCTAAGGGTTGCAATGGCGCCCTTGTCGCCATGGAATTCTTTTAGTCCAAAATTCTTAAAGTCCTTGAACGAGCAGTTTTCGATTTTTAGTTTCATAAATTTGTGTTTAATGTCGCCATCAATGTTTGATTCATGAACACTTTCTTCGAGATGCAATGGATTAGGACGGGGTTTGGATTTAACGGATTTTTGGGATTGTTCGGTGGAATGGGTTTGTTTAGTTTCGGTTTTACGAATAGATTCTGCTCTTACAGCTTCTTTTGTCATCTTTTGTATTTGATTCATATATTTTTCAGGAATTTGCTCTTGTTCGTTTTCAATACGGTCGCCTTCTCTTCGTTGAGAAGCTTCCGCGTTGTGAGAATTTTCTTGTTTCGACATTCTGAAATAGGTACATTCTTTCTTTAATACTCATTTTATTAATTTATTTATTTTACATATATAAATATCATAAATGATATACATATATATATGTTATTTCATTACACATTTATATATACATCATTACTTGATGTATATATTTCCCTATCCTTGCTAGAACGATTTAACGTTTTTTTATTTTACACATAGTAGTTACATAACAACAAACATTTGATTGCATTCTCTAATCCTTCCATGAATTTCTTCACCGTCTTGGTCATCTTGTTGCACTTATGAAGAAGCTTATCTTATATCTTCTTCTTTTTGATTCCTTCATCAGCCACCTTTTTCCTTAACTCGTCAGTCTCGTGTAGTGCTCAATCGAGATGTTCTTCTTGGACTGTAACATTCAATAATTTTCAAACCAGAAAACCCGACCCATTTTAAACTTTTGATTTTGTTTTTATATATATATATACATATATATATATATATCAATTTTCTTTTCATGTATTTTGTGTATTTGTATTTGAATTTGTTAGACCGACCCGTTTTGTCATTTCAATGTATTCTTATTCATTGTTTATCAACAGTATAATATTCTCGATGATTTAATTTTATCGCTCATTCATTTTCTATTCGTGTTAAACTCCGAGATTTAAAAGTCTTTATTTAAACGATTCGCAAATTATCCGGGTATAATATGATAAATATCCAAGTTTATAACTTTTATTACATTTATAATATATTTCAAAGTTAAAAGTTCAATTTATAGTTATAAATGTAATTTTCTGATTTAAAAACAATATGTAATATGGTAGGCCATATTGTAAATTTATTTACATTATATTATTATAATAATAATAACCAACTTATATGGGAGATATAAGGGATGACCCTGGCTTGCCAGTGTTCGAGTCCTGATCTCACCCAGTTTTACCGGCTCCTCGCTGTCGTGCCGTTTGGCGGGCGTGGGGGTCGGGTTTTATCCGGTGAATCCCTCAACAGGTGGACCGCTAGGGGCTCCGTCCGTCCGGAGTAGTGGCCGGCTCGGGCTACCTTTAGCCAATGGGGGCCGCGTACGAGGTACCCGACGTTACTTAGTTGGCCGTTCAAAAAAAAAAAATAACCAACCCACCAGCACCCCCCCCCCCTTTCGCGATTTTCTGGCCACTAGAATCCGGCGAGCTGTAAAAGCTCCGGCCAGCCCAAAACTTGTCAAACTCGCAAATTAATCCAATTAAGGCTCGTAACACCTTTAATCCATTACGGTAAATGTATACTCAACGATAATAACATATCTTAACATCCAATAATGCGTAATTAAATCGTGAAACCGTCAGAATTTAATAGAAACCCAATAATGATCAATTAACACCATACGCTTGAATTGATATTATAAAAAGGACCCTATACTTTAACTAAAATGGATACAATCATCAGTTTAATCTAATAATACACCAAATTACTAGAAATCATTCAATCTAGTTCGTCTCCGGCCAAACCGCCCTTCACCATCAATCCGTAACTTTACCAGTTCATGAGGTTTGAATTGCTTCGATTTCTTTAACGCGTTTTCGGTGTTTGTTTCTCTTTCTACTTTAATCTCAAATGTGAGTTTCTCACAATCCCTTTTTAACGCTTTCACACATTTTGGGGTTAGCATATATATCCTATCAATACAACTATTTACTAATTCATTTAAAAAACTACAATTCATATCATGGACTTGTGTGTTACTTGATTACATGTTCAAACTTATTTGTACGTGGTATCCTTAATAAGTATGATCATACGCCTCCCTTTGCACTCAGGACCATTTTTTTATGAGTTGAAAGAAGACCCCGATCCGAGTACATTGGTTGTTACCAACTAGAAAGGACATTACTTGCTCGATTATTTAAGTACGTTGGTTGTTACCAACCGGAAAGGACCTTATTTGCACGATTATTACACATGTCTCATGGAATTGGATGATTTTTATATTATATATATCAAAACTTGTGTGAACTCACCAACTATTCATTTTGTTGACTTTTATTTTATATATATGCTACAGGTACAATCATAGAGAATGAGACTTGGAAAACATTAGAACTTATGTTATATAAACAAATGGACAAGTTGTTTAATTGCTCTTATAACCTCCTTGTATTTCTTGGTACAAACTTTTGTACTTAACGTTTAAATTAATTAATGTTAGTATTATCATTTAATAGTGTCACATGTGTTTTGAGAAATCTGTACGTCATACTAGGGCGTTTCTGCTTAAGTCGGGGGATTTACAGCTTGTTCAAGAACCGTTTGGCGGGAAGTTCATTTAATTAAACTAACAAACATGAACACGTGTTTCATTTGTTCAACTATGTTCGTGAACGTTCATTAATGATTGTTCATTTAAGTTTGTTTATGTTCGTTCATGTTCGTTTACATATTAATAAAAAATTTATTAAATGTTATTTTCATTTAGTAATTATCACCCTGATATGTTTTATATTTGTCTGTTTTTGTTCATTTCAATGTATTCATTATGTCCGTTTATGTTTGCTTGTGTTCACTAATGCATGTACTTCTATGTTCCTATATGTTTGTTTAATTATGTTCATTTATGTTCGTGAAATGCTCATTTAGATTTTAAATGAACGAACATAAATGAACACGAACATGTTCATTTTTTAAATGAATGAACATGAACACAAATATTTGTTCGATTAAGTGCTCATGTTCGTATTTGTTTCAAGTCAAATGAAAGAACATGGACATGCCCTTGTTCATGTTTGTTCGGTTCGTTTACATGCCTATATGTAACACCACGTAAATTTTCATCATAGAATTAAGCCAAAAATGCCAACTTATAAAGTTTAAGGACTAAACATGAAATATTTTGACTTTAAATCCCTTCACATGACGCGAACGGATCAGCTAGAGTCTCTTTGCGCTACGAGATGTAAATGCAAACAGTAACTGACTTAACAGACTCCTTCGCGTTACGCAAAACCCAGTTACCCAGTTAAGTAATCGGAGACACGTGTCCAACCACGTGGCACGATTGTACAGGTCACATGTCAACACGTGGCACAATGTTGCTTCGCGCGACGCGAAGTGGAACAACATAGTTCCTCCGCGCGACGCGAAGGAACCAAAAAACACCTTCATTCACACACACTTAACCTAGAGAAGGGTGCCATATTGTTACGATGCGTCGATACCTTGTTTTCTCGAAGTACGTGCAAGAAACGAAGTCCTGAAGCCTTGCTAAAGTTCAACCGTCTTTTTTGTCGAAACCCTGCCAACAATTTGCTGATGTTTTTCTTATTATCAATCTGAGTGCTCGCATTAAGGTATGGCTAATGTTTAAGTTATTTAAGTTGTAGCTTAGACATTAGACGAGGCTATGGTCTTTATTCTTGAAAAGATTTTTAAAGCATTCACAAAGAGTTGTCATAAACGTTACTTCTTGACAAAGTAATATTAACACAGTTATATTTTGACGGTCATATAGTAACTGTAAGGGGGTATTATTAGTAGTGAGTTTTCGCCAAAGGAAAGTAATTCGTATAAATCTCAATCAACCGCGGGACCTGTTTACTTACTTGGAGAAACTCACCAATGTGTTAGAACCTATTAAGCCAAAATATGTTATATCAAACGTCATATTAAAACAAGTGTTTTCATTAAAATACAAAGTTTAAAAATTTATCAAGGTTAAGTTCAAGGGCAATAGCTTAATCAATAAACACCATCCAAATATTTATAAGGACCTATTTATGTATAGGTTAGCATCATTATCATTCACAATTAAGAAGGTTTTCAAACGCACACCGACGGTATAGGTGAATACGTTAAACCTTTACAAACAGTCAAAACATATTTATACTCTATAAGATGAACGGGTTGTTTGTCTTAAAGAGACAGTCAAATGTTTACATGTGATTACGTGATCTCTAAAATGATATAATACAAAATAGAAAATAAAAAGCAATTCAGACCGATTACACTTGTGTATGGATCCAAATATAATTGTCTAGCCTAAACATTCGAAGGCTACGTGGCAGTGGGCTAACAATCATAACCAGTTCTTCATTAGGAGCTATGTGGCTCGGAGAAATTCTTTGTGTGTAGGGCAATGGTACAAATCCCAGAAATGAAATATGTTCTGCTAAGCTTGTACAAAAAACTATATTTGTATTGGAGCTGTAGTTTAAACATTTTTAGAGTCATACGTGTTCAGCAGTACATACTCACATAGCAATAGCAAGAATTGGAGTCATCAGAAAGATAGAAGCTCGCATTACAAGATGGCTCAGTTTTGATAGTGAAATCCTTGTAATAAAAACAATGTTTTGTAAACGAATACTCGGGTGTTTAATTCTCGAGTAAATTTTCAATGTAAATAAATATTATAATAACCTAAAGTCTTCCGCTAAAATTAACCCATAAACTCTGATATATTTACAAAACAGGTACCAATTGTTGGTCATACTTCTAGGCCCTAAGCCGGTGTGTGACACTATATGTAATTATAAGATAATTACTTGTGAAATTAAATTGGAAATGAGTGGAATAAGAAATTTTGTAGCCCACAAATTACAAACACAAAAAAATCAAATATAAAGTAACATGGTTAATCTGATTAACCCGATTAACCTAAACCTTAATAGGATCAGATTGCGAGTCAGATATTTTTAGGAAAATCCGATCGTGTAGACCGGATTAACACCCCTATGACAAAGAAATCCAATGGTTATTATTAAGAAGGTTCAAAGTCGAAAGTTATCTATGTCGAAGTAACAGACGAAGTAGTTTACTTAAGATGGAACTCTATAAAACATGTGTCGCATATTATTGGTGAATTTTGAATTTCTTCATTCTCATGTGTGGTTTTATTTTGTAATCATCACTGAGGTGAGGGAGGTGAGGGTATGATAGAATTATTGAAACCTAAATTAGAAAAAAAAAAGTAACTTTAACTCAATAATAAGTTGAAACCCATATTGGGTATACCATGATAAATAACAAAATAACTCAATTCTCAAAGTAGATTAACGGGGTATATTTGTATAAAGGGTATATTTGTACAAAACTCCTATGATAATGAAAATGGCCATAAAGTATTTTCAAGTCATAAACCTAGCTAAAAGCTAAAGGTGCCTTTCATTAAAATAATTACTTATCTAATAAACTGAGATTAAATTAAAAAAAAATAGAAAATGCAAATCCTTATTAACGTAGTTTCTTACACGCTTTATCAGAGAGGATGGAATGAGAAACTTGAAAGCCAGAGAGATAATTGGGGAAAAAATATCTTGGCCAAGAGCAACGTCCGCCGGATTTAGGAATTTTTTTTTAACAATCAAAAAATTTTGCCGGTTTTTACTAGATATGCTATACTTTTTAGTGCCAAATCAAAACTTTTGAAACTTTTGATGCACAATTGGTCGAGGAACTAGGGAATTAAAGGGTTGACTCCATCCCCAATAACATGATTCAATAGTATTAGATACATGATTAGATCATCATCTCTTGTCATATGAAAAGATAAGATTACAAATGCGTAAAAAAATACGAAGAACACATAAATAACTTAGTAGATTGTGGTTTAGCTTGTGTACACGTAATATTGTTCGTTTGTTCAAACAAATATATGTTAAAATCACAATTTGTCCTAGCAAGTATCACACATTTATTTATTTATTTATTTATTAATTTGTTATTCTACATTAATACGTGATATTTCGAAGTTTATTTTTGTTTTAATTGTCTGCTATATTTTTAAGTTTTAGACACATCTGTTATTGTATCTAGCGTGAAGACATATTCTTGTAATGATTTTACACACGTATTTTTAATTTAGTTATCCAGCATTTTTGTTTTTTTTGCTTATTACACTTTTTGTTTATGTTGTTATCTAATGTGAATTGCGTGCTATTTTTCAATTTTTATAGACGTTATTTTGTTTTGTTATCCGGTAGTTTTTCTTTAAAGATCGAGTATTTCTTTAAAGTTTTTATATACGTTTTTGCTTTTCTTAACTAGTGCAAATACTGCATTTTAAGATACCTTTAAAGTTTTTAAATATTTTAAAAGTTTAAGTGTTATTTTAATATCGGTGGTTTGCCTAATTACGCAACTTTAATATTGATTTTAAATTTATTGCAAATGGCTACCTAATTTTTCTAAAACTTGCAATTTTAGTATTCTTTTTTAACTCGTTTATTTTATTCATTAAGTCAGAGGTACTTTTGTAATTTTATTATATTCTCTCTTTTTTTCTTCTCGTCTTCATATGCCTCATCCCTCTTTCTCTCACATCTTTCTCTCTATCTACAAGTTCTTCACCCCCACCACCCCCTCTCTCTATCTCCTCTCTTCTGCTCTGGCCACCAATTCAGACGAGATACCACCACATCTCTTTTTAAATCCACAACCACCCTCTTAGAGTATCTACTACTAGAACCCCCACCATCATAACAATTCCCACCACTGGAACCCACATCCATTCTTTCTCTTTCAATTCGTCCACCACCAACCTTTGACGACCTACACAACCACCACAAAACAACTACCACAATCCAACAGCCACCACAAACGCAACTACCATAGCCACCGCAAACGCAACTACCATAGCCACCCCCGGGCCGCCACTACTAACCCTAACACCGCCCACCAGGCTTGCCGCCACCAGTAACATCTTATGAGAATGAAAAAAAGACTTAAGTTGTACTCTCAATCTGTAGCCTCTAGTGTCATGTATCGAATGTTTGAGGTTTGGATTTGATGATTTAGGGTTTGCTTGGATTTTGGGAAATAAGTTTTAAAAGAGAAAAAAAAGGGTTGATGGGTAGAAGACAGGGAATGAAAAGAGAAAAGAAAGGGAAAATAAAAAATTAAAGAATTAATGAAATTACAAAGAAACCCTTGGTTTAATGGATAAAATAAACAGAGTTAGAAAAAGTACTTAAATTACAAGTTTTAAAAAATTGAGGTAGTCATTTGCAATAAATTTAAAATTAATACTAGGATTATGTAATTATATAAACCATGTGTACTAAAATGACAATTAACTCTTAATATTATTATCTTGTTATTCAATGTGAATATATGATATATTTCGAACTTGTACACACTTTTTAGTTTTTTTACTTATATATCACACGATATTTTGCAAAGTTTCCATATAGGTGGTTTCTTTCTTTATCTAGTATGAATATGGATATTTCCATAAGTTTCTACACACGTTTTGTATTTTACTTTACATCTTCATCAACATTCACTTTCGATAAACTTATAATATCTATACATTTTGGCAGGATCGTCTCTGAAAATTTAAACTCCTCGGCAGAGCAAAAATAAAAAGGCCTGTGTGCTTTAACGAAAATTTTTATTCGCTAGCGTACATAGATAAAACTTTTACCGACTGGTTTATTATAAGCAGAAACCATTTCATAGACCATAGTTGTAGAGGTAGGGTATTAAACCCACCGTTTAACCCAGTATAACACCCAAACCCAGCTTTACTAGAACACTTGGCGGGTTAGGTGGCGGATAGAATTCATGTACGCCACGCGTAGCACAAGGCGCCAAAGTTAGACCACTCTAATGCAAGGGAAAAAAAGAGGCCCTTAGTTGCCCTTGATGATATGGCTAATGACATGGATGAGAGAGAGAGATGAGAGAGAGTGTAAAAAGCCCTTGGCTAAGGGCTCAAAATAGGAGAAGAGAATGGTGTTTTGTGAGGAGAGATGTGGGACCCCATGATAATGGTCTCTTACAAAGGAGAAGATTGGATGTTGGTTAGCTTATGTGGCATTGGATAAATGAGAAGGGCACATAGTAAAGGCCACTTGCATTGTGGATGGTCTTATATCTCAATATAATATGCATTCCCTGACACCTAGGGAATGGTGCCGCAAAAGTCTCATAAGCATGTGACAAAAAGATAAAATTTACATGGGGATAAACACCCAACCAATGGGGATTGGACAGCAGAAAAATGACGGTACAAAATAGTACAGCACGTCCTTGTCAAGAGACCATGATGTCCACCAACTTCCACCAACCTCCACAATCACACGGGTGGAGAATATTATTGGTCGAAATACCTGACAAGGTAGTTGACCACACTCTCTCTCCTCCGGCTATAAATACCAATAGACCTCCAAATGGTAAAGGATAAATACATTCTCATACTATCACTGCCAATATATTATATCTCGTACTACCAAGTACTGATTCTCACGCCGGAGGGTGGTTACGAGAGAATCCCCCCATTCCTCGTAACGAGCTCACGGTGTTCTGTTTTGCAGGGTATACTCATCTACGCCAAGAAGGTTTTACAACCCATCGTGAGAAATAGTTAACCATAACCCTCGGACTAACGTGTTAGACCTTGAGGGGTGGATTTGTGTTTCTTCATTGGCGCCATCCGTGCATATAGCTAGAACAATTACTTAAAAATCACTCCTTTCTTGATTCAGATGAGCGGCAAAACAACACCAAAAGAGGTTGGCCAGAACCAAAAGGCCAACCAAGAAGGAAATATGGAAATTTTGGACGTCACTGGTACCGGTGAAGCCTTCGCTAATGCGTCGACCCTTCACCCTACCATAACAGAGAAAGAAAAAGCTAAAATGCGCCCCAAAACAATCATGCCACCAGACATAATGGCATGGTTGGAGGCCGAACAACAAAAACTGAAAAACAATGTCAAAAAAAAAATGGCCACTGCTGTTAAACCTAGAATACTGTTCGACACAGTATCTAGTAACAACGATGAAGAAGAGTATGAAGAAAACCCTACGCCAATTCGTACGGAAGCTCCGACCGCCAAAACACCACCTGCCAAACAAAATAGCAAAGCAGGGGTAAAGTCACATCGGTCGCGTCTCGAAGCTGACTCACGTTTAGACGATCCAAACTATGAAGATAGTTGGAAGGGTCTAGACAATACCAGGAAACTAGTGAAATATCATCTGGACGTGGCAGAAGATTTTTCCAAGCCAAACCGGCCAATAACATTGGCGGGAAAATCAAAGTTTGTAGCAAAGATCGCTGAGGCGGAGCTACCAGAAAATCCAAAAATCCACCAACAGATGGCCAGTATGATGGAATCTCAGACCCAGATGATCATTTGCAGACGTTCACAGCTGTTGGACTAGTGTCAGGATGGACCATGCCGTTATGGTGCCACATTTTCACGTTAACACTAGTCGAAGCCGCCAGAGCTTGGTTCGAAAGACTACCGGATTGGCAGATCACAAGTTGGGAGGACTTAAACAAAAATTTCATCCAACATTTTAGCCAGCAACGTCGTCACATCAGTGATCCGGCAGATATCCTGAATGTGGTCAGATAGAGAATGAAACGTTAGAAGATTTCATTACAAGGTTCAATCAGGAAGGCTTAAACATCGGCGGCGTAAGTGAAGAATTATTGCGCGCAGCATTCCGTCGGAACGTAAAATGCGACGATCTCATCAGAAACCTTACGGGCAGAGACGACATGCCACATAGATGGGATGATGTTACGACTGCGGCCAAAAGGTACGCGCGAATGGAAAAAAGCCTGGGAAAGGAACTGGCGAAAAATGATGCCAGAAATTATATTAACAGAGCCCGCCAAGGCAAGAGAATATCTTCCGTATGGTCAAGACTCAATAATGAAAATCAGCAAAAAGAGTCTGGAGCATACGATACCCTCAAAGCCAGACAGAAAGGTCCGGCGAATGCATCAAGATGGACTCCGCTGAGTAAAAGTTCAGCACAAATCATGTATACGGAGGGGATCCAACTGAAAAACCAGCACCAATCAGACAGGGGCCGAACACAGACATGAAAAGTTTTTGTGAATTTCATGAACAACATGGCCACACAACAAATCAGTGTTCTAACTTAAAAGACGCCATTGAAGAATATGTCAAGAATAGAAAGTTGGACCACCTGGTCAAAAGTATCAAAGGGAGATACAGGCGACCGCCCCCAAGGGATGGCGGGAGGCCATAGAAGAAAATCAAAGACCTTCATGCCAACATGATCTCAGGCAACGCTGCCAACACACAATCAAAGAAGCGCAGGCGAAATGAACATGCAGCCTGGAAAGAAGAACAAGTCATCTTCCCAAAAGTAAAAGGGAGAAGCGAGCAAGAAGGCGCCTCTAGTGATCACAGCTGTATTCAGTCACTACCGAACACCGCGCTTTTTCATCGACGCGGGGGCAACATCCAACATCATGTACCGACAGTGTTTCGATTTGTTGGACGAAAAAGACAGGCAGCGATTGACGCCTGTCAATGCTTCGATTGCGGGCTTCAACCACAGTGTGGAGTACCCGCTAGGGCAGTTGACATTCCCGGTCGAACTAAGTGACATAGTCCATTCGCGAATAGAAGACGCAGACTTCTTGGTAATGGAAACCCCTCACCCATAATCCTGGGGAGAGAAGCAATCGGAGATTTCAACGCTAATCCCTTAACAGCTCACGAGATATTGGGAGTACCAACTCCAACAGGGATAGTAATGATCCATGCCAACAAGGAATGTAACATGGCTGAAAGAAAAACACCACCACAAAAGGTGTCAAAGACCAGTAAAGAAAGAGAAGTAGAAAAATGGGTGCTCAACAAAGAATTCCCAGAACAAAGCATAACCATTAGACCATCTATCTCTGAAGAACCGCGAGTGGCGCTAAAAAGACTGCTAATTAAGAACACAGATGTCTTCGCCTGGACCCCAGCATACATGACAGGGTCCCAATAAGCAGAGCGGAGCATGAGCTGAAGGTCAATTCGGCCTTCGTCCCAGTGGTACAAAAGCGAGAAAAGATGGGGCCAGATCAAGCAAAAGCCTGTGATGAACAAGTTCAACAACTAATTGATGCGGGCATAATCCGTGATATTCAATACCAAACATGGATAGCCAATCTAGTGATGGTGCCCAAAGCGAACGGCCAATGGCGCATGTGTATAGACTTCAAAGATCTCAACAAGGCATGCCCAAAATATTGTTATCCGCTACCAGAAATCGACCTTAAAGTGGACGCGCGGGTACCCTTCTAGTACAAATGTTTCCTAGACGCATACAAAGGGTACCACCAAATCCACATGGCGGTAAAAGACCAAGACAAAACGGCGTTCAGGACAAATAGCGGAACATATTGCTACAAGATGATGCCATTCGGCCTCAAGAATGCCAGGTCTACATACCAGCGATTGATGGACAAAGAAATCAAGTCTCAAATTGGGATGAATTTAGAAGTCTACATGGACGATCTGGTCATAAAGAGCAAGACGGAGTCCACAATGTTGAAAGACATTGAAGAAACTTTCACAACGTTGAGATCAATTAGCATGAAGCTCAACCCGGGAAAGTGTTCCTTCGGTACGGAAGAAGGGAAATTATTGGGAGTAATTGTGAACAAAGGCGGCTTCAAAGCCAACCCAGAAAAACTAGACGCAGTGCTAAAAATGCCTTCACCAAAATCTATCAACAAGTGCAAATGCTGAATGGCCGGCAGGTAGCGCTGAATAGATTTTTGTCAAGCCATGCAGAAAGATCTTTCCCGTTCGTCTCAACTTTGAGAAATTGTCTGAAGAAATCTCAATTCCGATGGACGAAAGAAGCAGAAACGGCATTCCAAGGAATAGAGTCACGCCTGGCGGAGCTACCAATGTTAACGGCCCCAAAGGCTGGAGAACCGCTTGTAGTGTACCTCGCAACTTCAGAAAGAACAGTCAGTGCAGTCCTAATGGTGGAAAAAAACGGTGTTCAAACACCTATTTACTACACAAGCCGCACCCTAGCGGACGAGGAAACAAGGTACTCCACCTTAGAAAAGCTGGTTCTATCTCTGGTACAGACAACGCGGCGCCTGAGGAGATACTTCCAAGGCCATCCAATACATGTTCTTACTAACTATCGCTTACAAAATGTGTTGAGCAAACCGGAACTATCCGAAAGGCTAGCAAAATGGGCGATAGAGTTGGGAGAACACGACATTGAATTTAAACCCAGGCCGGCAATCAAGGGCCAGGTCTTGGCCGACTTCATAGCAGAAATACCTCAAGAAAAAGAAGAAGAATGTCGTAAAGAGATTGACCCCCCCCCCCTCGATCAACAAGGAGAGAAAGTTTGGAAGTTGTTCATAGACGGGGCATCCAATGATGAAGGCGCTGGTGCAGGCTAAGAATAACAAACCCAGACGGACAACACTTCACATACGCAATACGCCTGGAATTCAAAAGCACGAACAACGAAGCGGAGTATGAAGTGTTGTTGGCAGGGTTAAGAATCGCCAAAAAGTTAGGAGCCCAATACTTGGAAGCGCACGTAGATTCAATGCTAGTGGCAATCCAGATTGAAGGCTCGTATGACGCAAAAGACGATAAAATGGCGTCATACTTAGCACAGGCTAAAGCGCTAATGGCAGCCTTCACAACATGCAAAGTAAAGCATATCACACCCCGACCAAAGGCGGAACATGCCGGGGTGCAACGTGATTGGACAAATACACAAGACACTATTTAAAGTGATAATATTTATTCAACTCATTTTATTTCAACAAATCAGTAATTAACACATCTCGTTCACACGAACAAATTGAATACAAGTAACAATTATATTATTTGTTTTACTAATACCCTAATAGTCTTGGTAACGTTTTCATCAAGTCCTCGAGTCAACAAAAGTCAAACCTGTAACATTTCATAAAATAAAGTTTGTCAACACAAAGGTTGGTGAGCAATTCATAAATTTGAGCATATAAGTATATAGTAAAAAAGAGCCACAAAACTTGTATACAAAACAATAAATAAAAGCTATAAATTTGGATAAAATAGTTATCGCTAACAAGTTAGAGACACCCAACTATAAGGGGTTGCCAAATAGTTTAGGATTTTATAGACAGTTGTTAAACACATTAGCACCACCTAGCTACAAGGGGTTGCCAAGTAGTCTAGGATTTAATAGTTATCGTTAATTGCATTACGTTAACGACACCTTGCCATGAGGGGTTGCCAAATGGTCTAGGATTTATAGTTCCACCATCCGAAAGCCATAAACACATAGGCAAATAAGCATGTAAGCATAGAACACCAAATCAAGCAATTATTTAGGTAAAGTATACAATCACGTTTGTGGGTTTAAGATTCAAGTAAATAAAGCATTTAGTTTGATAGGTATGAAATGTCACCCCAAAACTAAAGATGGAAAAAGGGGTATGAAAGTACTCACCTCGACTGATGAACCGAGAAACTAATAAGTGATCGACATATGGAAAAACTTGTAAACGAAACGAACGAATCCGACTTGAAATGATAAACACCTTAGTTAAAATAAATAATGTAATATAAATTAATTAACTTGAAACCATAATGAAACTATATTGGAAACATTGAATGAGAAGGTTCGGTTGTTAATCGGGTTATCGGTTAGTTTGTTAACGATTAGGGACTCATACTAAATTGATAATAATATTATTTTATTGCGCTTTTAAATAGTTAATCCAATATTAGATAAAAATAAAACGAGTTTAAATCCAGAGTTTGGTTTTATAAAAAGGAATTTATAATGAAGCTTATAATAATATTATTTATGATAATGATAGTAATAATGAAAATTTCAAAGAAATATATATATATATATATATATATATATATATATATAAGATAATGATGATAATAATAGTTAAAGAATAAAGATCTTAGTATCAATTTAAAATGTTGTTGATAAAGATAATAATAATAATAATAATAATAATAAAAATAATAGTACTAATGATACTATACTCGATGTTGGTTCGACTTCTAACCGAGTTCACAAAATAAATATAACAATATTATTGTTAATAATTAATGATAGAAATATGGTTTTAATAAATAATGATAATATGATTTTTATTAATAATAAAAACAACTTAAAAATTTATAATAATAATAATAATAATAATAGTTTTAATATTTATAATAATAATGATAATAATAATAACATTAATAATAAATAAATAAAATAGTAAGTTATACGTAATAATACTAATAATAATCTCCATGTATAATATTGGTACTAATAGCAACCGAAATTTGTTAAATATAAAAATGGCACCAAAACCGATCTAGGATGAGACTCGAAACCCGTGACCTCTAGTTCAACAACTAACATAACCAACCAACCGAACCAAGATAATAATTTGTTAATTATACTCATAATTAAACTCACAATTGTTAATTTTTTTACCTATTAGCCGTTCACTAGTCGTCGGAGATGGAGGCTGCCGGAGACGTGGTGGGTCACCACCACTAGGCTTCCTACCTTGTCGCCGGAGCTAATTCCGGCCGCCGGAGGTGCGCAGGAAAATCCAATCAGAGAAAGAGAGAGACGCAGGGAGAGAAAGAGAGCCGAGAGAGAGAGTTCGCCTAGAGAGAGAGAGATAGAGCTAAGAGAGAGAGTTCGCCGAGAGAGAGAGCTAGAGCCGAGAGAGAGAGAGAGACAGTTGAGGTATGGTTTTCCGGTCGCCGGAAAAGCGACCGGAGAGGGAAAGAGAGCAGCGAGGTTGGGCACAGAGGTGTTTGGGGTCGGAGTTACGATGGAGAGGGTGGAGGAACACGACCGGAGGTGGGTGGTGGTGCGGTGGTGGCCGGAGATGGCGTCGCCGGCTTCTTGCCGGACTTGCGGGGTCGCCGGATTTGCGGGGTCGCCGGAAAACAGCTGGAAAGGAAGGGGCGGCTGGTTATATTTAAGCTAGGTTTAGGTTTTGTGTAAGGCCCCGTTACCGGTAGCCCTACTTTCGTGTTGGATTTACTCATAAACACAGTTCTAAATATCAGAGTTAATTAAAACATTTACGCGGAATATAAAACTTTCATAAAACATTACATAATTCATAACTTGTCTCAAAACATCCTTTGTCTTTCAACATTAAAGCATTAAAGTTAAAACATCATAAGTCTTCAGATGCCAGGCTCTTGTTCAGTGCCATGTGTCTCCTCAAGCGAGCTGCCTCATCCTACTCACCTGCGTGCATACTAAAAGTCAGCTACGCTGAGTGAGTTCTAGATAATCACATAATCATACCATTCACATAACATTATATTCTTTCATTCATACTTTCATACTTTTAATACTTTCTTACTCTCTTACTTTCATACTTTCTTACTTTCTTACTTTCTTTTGTATTAACTTACCTTCATATCTTACGTTATAAAGAGCATTACGCCCTACATTCCTCGAGTATTATTAGGGCTCGGTACCCTCTTTCCTCGAGTATTATTAGGGCTCGGTACCCTCTTTCCTCGAGTATTATTAGGGCTCGGTACCCTCTTTCCTCGAGTATTATTAGGGCTCGATACCCTCCTTCCTCGAGTATTATTAGGGCTCGGTACCCTCTTTCCTCGAATATTAGTAGGGTTCGGTTCCCTAGTTCTCGAATATTAGTAGGGTTCGATTCCCTCTTCGTTACCATACAATCATACCTCATACCTCGAGTATTATTAGGGCTCGGTACCCTTTCCGTAACCATACAACCATGCATTATCATTTCTTTCTTTTCTTATCTTCATCACGTTTATACACATAAACATACATAACATACTTACCTTATACATAACGTTACAACCTGACAGTACGTGCAATATCCGAAGATCGTTCACGTATCATCAAGCAATCATTCATACATTTCACATTATCCACATAAGCATACACTTATCTCTTAGGATAAGCGTATTAACAAACATATTGAGTATGCACACAGCCCCGAAAACATAACACATAAATGGGGCTAGAAACTCACCTGAACACGGTTACGTTCACCGTTAATCGTAATCCCTTTCTTCAGTTGTGCACGGCTGACTGTATAACAAGTATACGTATTAATTAACTATCACTTCTCATAATGTATTTCTATCTTTATATGACCCACAACGAACGGGGGTCCGGGGGCAGCGCCCCCGGCAGCGGGGTCTAGGGGCGGCAGCCCCTAGCAGGGTCCAAGGGGCAGAGCCCCTGGCTGGGGTCGAGCTGCCAGGTCAGCTTGGAAAAATTTTATTTCCATTAACTGTCTTAACACATTTTTCATTAAATTTTTAATTTATTTTCTAATCGAACTTGGGTTTAGGCGAAGTTAAACCTCAGGCGAACTTGGCTTTAGGCGAAGTTAAACCTCAGGCGAACTTGGCTTTAGGCGAAGTTAAACCTCAGGCGAACTTGGCTTTAGGCGAAGTTAAACCTCAGGCGAACTTGGCTTTAGGCGAAGTTAAACCTCAGGCGAACTTGGCTTTAGGCGAAGTTAAACCTCAGGCGAACTTGGCTTTAGGCGAAGTTAAACCTCAGGCGAACTTGGCTTTAGGCGAAGTTAAACCTCAGGCGAACTTGGCTTTAGGCGAAGTTAAACCTCAGGCGAACTTATCATCAGGCGAACTTAGCTTGCAGGCGAAGTTCATCAGGCGAACTTAGCTTGCAGGCGAAGTTCATCGCTTGAAGGCGAAGTTGCCCAGATGAAGGCGAAGTTGCCCAGATGTCCGCTGTTTCGGTTTCTGATCAACATTTCGGGCGATTTTAACACCCTTGTTAAGGTTCAATACCACCTACTATACTTCCCGACCATTTTCGGTCGTTTATACACTAAAAGCTCGGATCTTTAAACTTCCAAGATCAAGAATCATACCTTTTGAGCTTGTTTGGATCTCGTTTATCTTGGTATAACCACTAATCTTTCTCTCTTACCCGGACCTCGCTCGATCCTTCCTTCTTTCTCGGCCCGGCCGGCGGCGGTTTTGGGTGTGCTTGGTGTATGTGTATGTGTGTGTTTAGGAGAGTGGGGGAAAATGAAGATATTTTGGGATTTTGGGGGTATTTATATCCCTGAAATCCCATTCTCATTTAACCCATCTCAATTAATCCAAGTCCAAGACCCGCTCCTTCCCCGACATTAATCAATTACGCGAAATCACTAAACATAACTTCCTTTATTCATCATTAAAATTTTAGGATGTTACATTTTGTTGTTTATATATGATGGTTTATAAATATTTAACTTTAGCCCCTCAATTTCTAAATGTTTGATATTTAGTTATAAGTAAATCAATTCTTGAATAGTTTTAAAGAAAATCACACTTTAGCCCCCTAAGGTTTATTTAACCAAACTTATAAACTAAAACTAACGGACTTTTGACAGACCTCGCACACGCTAGAGTTTTAATACCAGTTCAGGTTTACAAGCTTAACCTCAAATATGAAGTATAATTTATTAACATAAAACGCGAAAATCGACATGTTATAAAATGAATATAAAGACGAGACCCGAAATTGACGAATGTCACAGTATCCCCAACTTTTTAGAAATTTCGTCCCTAAATTAAAATAAACATAAAGAAAAAGTAATTATTAGCGAATATTGTCTTTTGTATGATAATTGCATGAACGATTTTTATTTTTATTTTTATTTTATTTTTTCGCAAAAGAATAACTTCAAATCCTTGCATTACTCTAAAAAACGCTACAAATGAGAAACACAATAAAGGCACTTATATATAGGAAGTACCATCGGCGTATCCACCATGCCCTTATCATGACTCGCATTTCTACCGTCTTTCCGCTATCATCCTCGGACCTGAGTTATTGCAAACAGGTGTACTTACTATGGCTTCCATACGGGGATTTCGATAATTAAGTGTGCACCCATAATTATTTAGATCGTCGTATGGTCCACATGGTTCGTTCCATTGCGTGGTTTAAGAGACATGTTTATTTTGAAATCTTTGACTATTAAATGTGTAAATAAATTTGTTGAATTTTAACAATGAAAACTCTGATAGAACGTTAAAATTTCAATAATGTCGTGCAATGAGTTTCATATGTGTACAAACTTGAGGTTATAAGTAATTGAGAATACGATTTCGTGAAATCACGAGGGTGAGGTGAGTTTCTTTGGGTGACGCATACGTGCATCAATATAAATAAAATAGAATTTGATTAACAACCAAACACAATCGATGAAATGTGGTAAAACATGAATACGGCCACTATCGTGAAACCATTTATATAATCGTCATTATAATAACGGCTTTTAATAGCGCCAAAACTTGTAGACAGCCACACATAGGCCGTTAATTGATTAGATGAAATGGTATAGAATAATGTATAGAATCGCGTTTACATAAATGCTCAATATAAATAACATAGTCATAAAAATATCGTTTAAAAGATAAACGAAATTTTTTGGCGAAGTTAAGGTTTTGAAAGTATTACACAAATTGTCATTGAATAGTTTGCATTCGGTCACGAAAATTCAAAACACAAAAATGAAATCTCATGTGCATAAAGTTACCATCGAAACATCTCATCAATGGAAAAGAAAATCGCAATAACAGTGAGGCTCGAATAAATGACGAAATATACAAATCGTGTAGCGTATAATAAAATAAAATTGAAAATGAGGTCTTGAGTAAGGTCATTTTATTGTTTCTAGGAAATGTACATAATAACAAGGCATCGTGGTAATGCATTACTAGCGAAAATATTTAAATCATTATTGAATGTAAATGTTGTATCCAAATTGTTAAAGGAGTTTGTATGCATAAAGTTATTGTGATCAAAATAAATTATATAAAGTGATAGTGCTTGCGATAATAAGAGGTAATAGTTTGCGTAAATTGTTATTGAGCAAAAATTTGTGTTACGATATAAAATATTCATAAGCGCGTCCCAAAAGATTTGCAAAGCCATGGTCATTGAGTTAATGCATATATAGTGAAAGTTGTAATTTATTACTGAATAAATCCCGCATTCATCATTCAGAATGAAACCTCGTATTTATAAAGTTATTAAGAGGTTCATTACCTTTGGTGACAATATTTAAAATCTTGAAATCATACATATAATCGTTTATTAACATTTGAAAAACAACTCCTCATAATAGAATTTTGTTGTCATGACAATACCATATATATATGTATGTGTATATGTATATATATATATATATATTTAGGGTTTAAAATTTAAAATTGATTATTTGAACATCTGAGGTTGTTATAAATACACTAGTTGTATATATATATAAATAAAAAAAAAGAATTTAGGGCAAAAAGAAGCTTGCATGCGTAGGGAGGGGTTGTAGGCTTCGAGTGGTGAATGGTTTGGAAATTTGGTGAAGAGTGAGTATGTTTCGGTTGGCTTGCGTAGTTGGGTTTTTCTTGAGTTGAATTTATGAGGTTTGTTGATTTTAGGTCGTTTGAGTGATTTAGGCTTGGATGCTTGTGTGAGTAGTGGTTAGGCTAATAGGTGAAGTTTGGCTTATTTGAGTTCGGGTAAATTGATGGGTTGGATAACTTGATTTTGGCTAGTTTTGGTTGAGATGCGGTATATGCATGTATTTAGTAAACAGTGTTTGGGTTACTATTTTGATATCAAACTCTATGGTTGGATGGAAATGATGTGGCGATATGGTTTGTGACTCGACATGGTATGGGTCGAAGGATTTTAAGTCATAGTTGGGTAAACTTTGGTTTGTATGTGTTCAAGGTAGTTGTGAGTGTGTTTGTCGGTGTCTTTGAAGTACTAGGATAGTGAGTTTGATAGGTTTTCGTGGCGTGGGAGTGTAAGTACTTAAGGCTTTTTGTTGGGTTAATGTTGTACATCTTGGATTTTGCAAGAGGTTTGAGTTGGTGAGGGTATACTTTTGGATGTTTAGGTTTCATTCATATTAAGGAAAGATTTGAGTGCTCGGGAAAACTTTTGAAGTGAAAGGGTGGTTTGATTTAGAATGGTAGGGAGATTTAGAATGAGATACGAGTGTTTGGAAGCTCGTGGTTGCGTATAGGGAGATTTTTATTTGACAAGTAATAAGTATTAATTTTGAAAATATCATATTTTATAAATAATGTTTGAAGCATCCATGAAGATTTTTGATAATAAAAAAATTACAAGTTAATATATATATGAATATATATATATATATATATATATATATTGTATAAATAGAATTTTTGAGATACGAGCGTGTGAATCACACAATTTTGTTTTTAAAGATTACAAAAAAAATAAAATTTGCTTATGAGGAAATTTAAAATACGTAAATTAAATGTTAAAATTTGTTATGAGGTTTCAATATTGAATTATGAGTGTCGTTTTGGAAATATAAAGTTGCGAAATGAAATCCCTTTTTACCAAGTTCGTTGTTTAATATCGTGTAATGAAGAATATCATGGTAAGTTAAAATGAACGGCATTGTAATCGAGAAATCACAAGTAAACGATTTTTGTCTTTTAAGTAAAATTTCTATGAAGTTTTGCATGAGAGTTTCAAGAAGATTACAAGCTATAAGTTTGTGACTTTCTTGGAAGATCATGGCAAAACTATCATAAGAATTTTAAAGCGCGGAAAATCGTATGATTTAAATTTTTATTTGCGAAAATTTATAATTAACCAAAGATTGCCTGATGAAAGTTGTTATATAATATAGTATAATTAAAATGTCGTGCGATGTTTAAATAATTAAAATTTTGAAGTGATCGTCCAAAATAAACTGAACATAAAATAAAATTTTAAAAATTTTTGTACGAGTACTTTAAAGACAATTTTAAGTTTACACAATAGGAAAACTTACTTGAAAAGTTGAGGTGGAATTTATCATAAAACCTTCTTAATATGATGAAATTTATATAATAAGATTTTTGTTTGTAAATTGTCTTAATGAAAATAAATGGCATATTAGAAATTATTATGAATAGATCAAAGTCTATATATAATATATTTATTTATATCGAAGAGATCATAATGAACGAAATTTGTAATAAAAATCATCGTGAAATCAAAATGAGAAAATTGGTGTAAAACCTTACCATATAAAATCGAGATATAAAAGAATTATTAACAACAAATAAAAAAAATTATAACATTTATAAATGAAGGCTTGTGATAAGGATTTATAACAAAATAAAGGAAAAATGGTTTAAATTCTTGAAACGTAATAATAATGTTTTAAGATTTAAAGGCTGAGAAATCGTGCATGAACCACCATGACTTGATATTCCGACACTAAAAACCTTTAATACAAAAATACCATGTTGGAGTATAAACATGTGCACGTACCACCGCGTCTTTTTCATGTCTTCGATTCAAATAACGATTGTAATAAAAACAATAAATCAGAATATAACGTCATGTCAAAACGCTAGTCCACGAAATCACGTAGTTCTATTGTTTTAACACCGAAAATTTGGATGGAGGGAGGAACGCTCGCATTTGACTACTTAAAGTGGTTATCTCATATGAGACAATCTTTAAGGAGATTTTAAACAACGGGGTCCAAGTTAAGCTCGTGATCCATAAAACACAATAAAACTAATGTTTTTGCGTTTTAAGGTAAGAATACCTTGGAATACTATGAAAGTGTGTGTATGTGTATATTTATGATTTGATAATTAAATAAGTATATAAATAAACAAGTGTATTGAACAATCAAGTAGAGTAAACACGTATAGGCAACACGTATAAGGACCCTAAAGTAAAGACTATACTAGGTCGTTACGTCTAACCACCTATCTTATAGTCTTATGGCTCTGATACCAATCTGTCACACCCCGACCAAAGGCGGAACATGCCGGGGTGCAACGTGATTGGACAAATACACAAGACACTATTTAAAGTGACAATATTTAATACAAGTAACAATTATATTTCAACAAATCATTAATCAACACATCTCGTTCACACGAACAAATTGAATACAAGTAACAATTATATTATTTGTTTTACTAATACCCTAATAGTCTTGGTAACGTTTTCATCAAGTCCTCGAGTCAACAAAAGTCAAACCTGTAACATTTCATAAAATAAAGTTTGTCAACACAAAGTTTGGTGAGCAATTCATAAGTTTGAGCATATAAGTATATAGTAATGAAGAGCCACAAAACTTGTATACAAAACAATAAATAAAAGCTATAAATTTGGAAAAAATAGTTATCGCTAGCAAGTTAGCGACACCCAACTATAAGGGGTTGCCAAATAATTTAGGATTTTATAGACAGTTGCTAAACACATTAGCACCACCTAGCTACAAGGGGTTGCCAAGTAGTCTAGGTTTTAATAGTTATCGTTAATTGCATTACGTTAACGACACAATGCTATGAGGGTTGCCAAATGGTCTAGGATTTATAGTTCCACCATCCAAAAGCGATAAACACATAGGCAAATAAGCATGTAAGCATAGAACACCAAATCAAGCAATTATTTAGGTAAAGTATACAATCACGTTTGTGGGTTTAAGATTCAAGTAAATAAAGCATTTAGTTTGAGAGGTATGAAATGTCAACCCAAAACGAAAGATGGAAAAAGGGGTATGAAAGTACTCACCTCGACTTATGAACCGAGAAACTAATAAGTGATCGACATATGGAAAAACTTGTAAACGAAACGAACGAATCCGATTTGAAATGATAAACACCTTAGCTAAAACAAATAATGTAATATAAATTAATGAACTTGAAACCATAATGAAACTATATTGGAAACATTAAATGAGAAGGTTCGGTTGTTAATCGGGTTATCGGTTAGTTTGTTAACGATTAGGGACTCATATTATATATTATTTTATTGCGCTTTTAAATAGTTAATCCAATATTAGATAAAATAAAACGGGTTTAAATCAAGAGTTTTGTTTTATAAAAATGAATTTATAATGAAACTTATAATAATATTATTTATGATAATGATAGTAATAATGATAATTTAAAAGAAATATATTATATATATATATATATAAAAGATAATGATGATAATAATAATAATAACAATAATTATTATTAACAATACTAATAGAGTATAATGCTAATAATAATAGTTAAAGAATAAAGATCTTGGTATCAATTTAAAATGTTGTTGATAAAGATAATAATAATAATTATAAATAATATAGATAGTACTAATAATACTATACTCGATGTTGGTTCGACTTCTAACCGAGTTCACAAAATAAATATAACAATATTATTGTTAATAATTAATGATAGAAATATGGTTTTAATAAATAATGATAATATGATTTTAATTAATAATAATAACAACTTTAATATTTATAATAATAATAATAATAGTTTTAATATTTATAATAATAATGATAATAATAATAACATTAATAATAAATAAATATAATAGTAAGTTATACGTAATAATACTAATAATAATCTCCATGTATAATATTAGTACTAATAGCAACCGAAATTTGTTAAATATAAAAATGGCACCAAAACCGATCTAGGATGAGACTCGAAACCCGTGATCTCTAGTTCAACAACTAACATAACCAACCAACCGAACCTAGATAATAATTTGTTAATTATACTCATAATTAAACTCACAATTGTTAATTTTTTTTACCTATTAGCCGTTCACGAGTCGTCGGAAATGGAGGCTGCCGGAGACGTGGTGGGTCACCACCACTAGGCTTCCTACCTTGTCGCCGGAGCTAATTTCGGCCACCAGAGGCGCGCCGGAAAATCAAATCAGAGAAAGAGAGAAACGCGGGGAGAGAAAGAGAGTCGAGAGAGAGAGAGAGAGAGCCGAGAGAGAGGGATAGTGCCGAGAGAGAGAGAGTTCGCCTAGATAGAGAGATAGAGCCAAGAGAGAGAGTTCGCCGAGAGAGAGGGCTAGAGCTAGAGTCGAGAGAGAGAGAGAGAGAGAGAGAACGGAGGTAGAGAGAGAGACAGTTGAGGTATGGTTTTCCGGTCGTCATTAAAGCGACCGGAGAGGGAAAGAGAGCAGCGAGGTTGGGCACGGAGGTGTTTGGGGCCGGAGTTACGAATGAGAGGGTGGAGGAAGACGACCGGAGGTGGGTGGTGGTGCGGTGGTGGCCGGAGATGGCGTCGCCGGCTTCTCACCGGACTTGAGGGGTCGCCGGATTTTCGGGGTCGCCGGAAAACGGCTGGAAAGGAAGGGGGCGGCTGTTTATATTTAAGTTAGGTTTAGGTTTTGTTGTTTATATATGATGGTTTATAAATATTTAACTTTAGCCCCTCAAGTTCTAAATGTTTGATATTTAGTTATAAGTAAATCAATTCTTGAATAGTTTTAAAGAAAATCACACTTTAGCCCCCTAAGGTTTATTTAACCAAACTTATAAACTAAAACTAACGGACTTTTGACAGACCTCGCACACACTAGAGTTATAATACCGGTTCGGGTTTACAAGCTTAACCTCAAATATGAAGTATAATTTATTAACATAAAACGCGAAAATTGACATGTTATAAAATGAATATAAAGACGAGACCCGAAATTGACGAATGTCACAAAGCACATCAAGCGAAGTGAGAACAAGCAAGCAAACGCCCTAAGCAAATTAGCGTCGGTTGGTTTTGAACATCTCGCGAAAGACGTTCGCATTGAGGTTTTGGCAACACCCTCAACAATGAACAAGGAAGTTTATGTATGTTCAGCGGTGGAAACAAATTGGATGACACCAATTGTTGCTTACCTCGCGAGATGTATTTTGCCAGAAAAGAAAGCAGAGGCCAGAAAGATTCGACACAAAGCATTGAACTACACAATTCAAGATGGCATCCTATACAGGCGATCGTACCTAGGGCCACTCCTCAGATGCGTAGATCCACAAGACGCAAATTACCTGCTGAGAGAAATTAACGAAGGTATATGCGGCGTACATGCGGGCCCAAGAATGGTAGTCGCCAAAATCACGAATACCAGATACTACTGGCCAGGCATGCATGTAGACGCCGAAAAAGAATTAAGACGATGAAGAGCGTGTCAATGTCACGCGCCGAACACCCTGCGCCCAAAGAATGCCATGATCCCCGTAACAGCCTCTTGGCCATTCCAGAAGTGGGCAATCGACATAACAGGGCTGTTTCCGGAAGCACCAGGAAGGGTGAAGTTCCTTATCGTGGCAATTGATTATTTCACAAAGTGGGTTGAAGCGAAACCAGTGGCAACAATAAACGCAGAAAGCGTTAAGAAGTTCATATTGGAATTTATCATATGCCATTTCGGGTTACCCATGAATTTGGTCAGCGACAATGGAACACATTTTGCCGATCAACACATCCACCGATGGCTAAAAGAGCTCAACATCTCCCAAACGTTCACTTCCGTCGCTCATCCACAAGGAAATGGAGAAGTGGAACGCGCCAACCGAACCATCGTAGGCGGGATCAAGAAAATACTGTCCAATCACAAGTCAGGATGGGTAGATCAATTACCCCACATCCTTTGGGCCATACGAACTCAAAGAAATACAAGTAACGCAGAAACACCGTTCAGTTTAACGTACAGTACCCAAGCAATAATCCCCGCCGAAGCTGGCGTTCCATCACCAAGAGTCACCTTGCAAAATGACAATGAAGAAGAACGGCGTCTACATCTAATGCTTCTCGAAGAACGTCGAGAGTTGGCCGTAATAAGGGAACAAAATTACAAGCGCCAACTACAAAAATATTATGACGCAAAAGTAAAAGTATGTGAGTTCAACACCAGAGATTACGTCCTTCGCAACAACGAGGCATCAAGAGCGCATGCGCAAGGCAAGCTAGCGTCGTCTTGGGAAGGCCCTTATCAAATTAAAGAAATATTGGGAAAAGGCGCTTATATCCTGATGCAGCTCGATGGTTCAACGATTCCAAGAACATGGAACGCGGCACAGCTGCGAAGGTGTTACACGTAAATCGATTCCAAATTGTAAAAACAGGCCAAGGGTCTAACAAATTTGAATGGAAATGATACTCCGCATTTCACAAGTTAAAGAAAAACTTCATTGCATTCATTTACAAATAACTACAAGCGAGTACCTACACCCGGAAAAAGGAAACAAAAGAAAAAAATAAAAAAAACCATATCAACTATACAAATCAAAAAGATAGCCTAGTCGACGTCGTTAACACTCTTTCCCGACTGATCAACGGCTGCACTATTTCCTTCGCCGCCAACAAGAGCGGTAGACGGACCAGCCTATGAGGGTTCAAGCAAATCCCTGAGCAGCTGCACACCATTCTTCTCCTTAGCATACTGAGCAACTTGAGAGAGAATAGGAAACGTAAGAGAATCATATTCCGTCTCAGTGGCGGTATACTCCGCCTTCACGTCAATAGCGTGAAGAACATACGCTTCAGGGGGGAGATTGTTACGCAAATGCGTCACGCCATCCTGGAAGCCGGTCTTGTGGCCAAGTTGTTGAGAAGCAGTAACAAGGGCTCCAACACACCGCGTCAAATCATCGTCAGTAATGATGCGTTGAGCAACCTACAAGACAGCAATGTTAGTAAAGTAGAAGTAAAGTAATAACCATGTATTTGCGAAATACCTTGCAAATTGGCATGTTTCAACAGCCAATCGCTGTCAGCAGCAGAAGCGGCACATTCAGCAGATAGAGTTTTAATGGTCTCCTCATTAGAGACCAATATGTCAGCCAGCTTGCCGGCTTCCGCCTTCCTTGATTCAGCTTCCACCTCCAACTCTTCAATACGCTTGCGAAAGGCAGCGTTTTCATTCTCGAGTTTGGCGGAAGCCTCCCTAGCAGAAAGAGCACGGCTGCGCGCATCCGCAAGATCGGCATTAGACCTCTTGCAGGTAGGCTCGAACTCTTTATAACGAGAGACACGCTCGTGGACAGATTCAGGCAAATCCGCCTCAACCTTCGCCAATTTCTCTTCAACATCAATCAGAGCCTGGCGGTGCTCTGATGACTCTTTACCCGCCCTCCAGGCGGTAGCTTTTGTATCCTTCACCAACTGCTCCATCTCTCTCATTCTGGCACTCGCCTCAATCTTCTCCTCATGAAGAGCACGATTCTCGCGCATCAACTCTGCGAAACTCGAGAGAGCTTGGACGTGGTGGAAGGCAGCGTCGGAATACAAGCTATTATGAGGTTGAATTTTGCGAGCAATACGCTCGCCAGGAGGAACAACCTGTTCCATAAATTTTGTACAAGTGGCTGGGTCTTCAAAATTGGCGCCGCAAGTAACCTTCCATCGAGGACGAAATATTTGGTTCGCCTAAACGGAATCACGGGGATCAATATCTACATTCAAAACCCCGCCACTCAACCCACTGCTACTGCCACCGCGGAAATCAAAAAACTTGCCGTGTAACGTCGCACCAATATTAAAAGGAGGCGGTGGCACAACCTCGTCACCGTCAAGAACAAAATCCTTGTCCGGCGAGGACTAACGAGACTTCAAGAAATCGGCAAAAGAAATACCCGCCGACTCAAAGCTAACCTCAGGCGATTCGTCCATAATCGCCTTCATTGGTCCGATCGACGACGTTGCTTGAGAAAAGAAGGGAACAGAATATTCCGCTGATACACGCGCCGTCGTCACAATGGTTTCGGCCTCAGACGGGACAACCACACCCGTCATCATTGGCAAACTCAACATCTGTACAGCAGGCGTTGCCTCCGACAAGCTGCCAACACTGGTCATCATTGGCAAACTGGCAAACATAGCCGCTAGTGAAGATGCAACTGGGGAAACTATGGGAGAAACAGTCGATGAAGAAATCGCCAAGGTCCCTGAAACGTTTATTCAAAGAAATTTAAAGGGTGGACCAGGCCAAAGAAATTTCTAATTAATAATAAACATTGTACCTGACGATTTAACAACACTGCTATTCACAAACCCGCCAAGCCGAGGCTTCTTAAAAACACGGGGTAACTCTTCATCTTCTTCATTAACCACAGGGGCGGATCCAGATTTGTGTGGAACAGTGAACGCCCCACCTACTGCGGAAGAAGAAGAAGAAGGTGGACTGGTAGATACGAAATTCGTATCCACAACAGTTCCAGAAGCTGTGGCTGCAGAAGACACAAGATCTGTCGCCACCAAAATTGGAGTAGCGACAACCAGACTTATGTCCAAGACAGACACAGAAGTCACCGGCTGCGAGACTGAAGGCGAGGAGAAGCCAACAGAAACCTGTGCGGAGGTGGTTGGGGAAGACGCCGCGCCAGCACCAGAACCGAGTGCTTCAAGCAATGTCGCGTACGAAGATACCGGAACCCCGAACGGAACGGTGGAGATCATGACGACATCGTCATCATCATCCACGGCGTTTCTCGCGGCGGAATCTATCGAAGACGCAACCGTCTCCCCCACCACTGCGTTGTACGCCCCTACTACTACACTTAGGAACGCGCACAACGTTAGGTCGTCTACCTTAAAAGCAACAACGTTAGCAAAAGAGCAAATAAAGGAAAGAATGTTAAATAACTTACCCCCCCCCCCCTCTTCTGAGGGTTAACAAGGCTAGGAGGTGGCAGTGGTCGCAGAGCAACTGATTGCCCCATAGGAAGAGGAAACACAAAGTTCCGGATAGTCCGCATAAGGATCGGCTCCTCACGAGGACCCAACTCCCTTCGCCTAAGCAATTTAGCGCCCTCAGGCGCAGGTTGCAGAAGAAGCATGGGATCGTGCACCTCTGAAAAACGAAGTCAGGGTATTATTGTATGCATACACAAGAAATAATAAATAAAGTATAATACTAACCCTAACCGCCGTTATGAATAACCGGCACCATCTTCGCATCCTCCCAGATACGACTCATGCCAAACAGCACCAGAGCGTTCCGAATAATGACGGAGCGGGGAGAGGCTAGCCTGTAAAGTGATGAACCATTCCGAACCGGAATAAGGAACCACTTTCGGCTCAGCAAGCTCCTTCACATCCGTGAAATGCATGGAATGAAGAACAACGCCCGCAGAAACGTAGAAGAATAGGCTCTTTCACTCGTGCAGGCTCTGCGGTGCATCCAGTGCAATGGCCTTGGCACCAGGGCCGGTAAACAGGTTGTACCACCGATAAAAAGCCGATAACTTGTCAACCGTGGGCGTAATACCGAGGCAATGACAAGTATACTCGAAATGGCAAAGACGAACCATCTCGAGTGGATGAATCTAGCTGAGGTGCAGCCCAAAAACATCCAAACCATTCAGCAAAAAACGAGTAAGGGGCAATCGAAAATTGCCCAAGAAGAAATACTCCCTATAAACGACAATCTTGCCAACGGGAGCTTCTCGAGCCGTCTTGCCCGGTGCAGGCAACTCAGGCTCATACTCAGGGCCAAGGTTATAAACCTTGACTATGTTATTGAAGTCATCGGCAGCCATTCGACAACCGACGAACTCCATGGTATTATTCTTCTTAACCTTTGAGGATTGAGACGATTCAGCCATAAAATGAAAGGAGTCAAGGAAAACATAGTAAGAGGATATGTGAACAAGGGTGAGAAGTGATGTCCAAATGGTGCAACCCCTCCTTTTATACTAATCGCAATTAATGAAGGACGGGGGATACAAAAAGGATAAGCGACACGCGACCCATTAGGAGAGCGCCACGATAATAAGATGACAGTGGAAATGTGTTACAGCTGGGCGCGTCATCGGGATTCTCGCCCACTCGACTGACATAGGCGAAAAAGCTGAACAGCAGAGCAACCGTCGTCAAACTATCACGTCCAGCCATCGTTTCACTGACTTGCATTTAATTCACCCCTCCATGCCAAATAACACGTCATCAAATGAATGAAAGATGATAAGTGTTGGCCAAAATAGGCTCCGCCAGGGGATGATTATCATAAATCACCCGCCAAAATAGGCTCCGCCAGGGGATGATTATCATAAATCACCAGCCAAAATAGGCTCCGCCAGGGGATGATTATCATAAATTAATCGCCAAAATAGGCTCCGCAAGGGGATGATTATCATAAATCACCCGCCAAAATAGGCTCCGCCAGGGGATGATTATCATAAATCACCCGCCAAAATAGGCTCCGCCAATGGATGATTATCATAAATCACCAACCAAAAATAGGCTCCGCCAGGGGATAATTATCATAAATCACCCGCCAAAATAGGCTCCGCCAGGGGATGATTATCATAAATCACCCGCCAAAATAGGTTCCGCCAGTGGATGATTATCATAAATCACCCGCCAAAATAGGCTCCGCCAGAGGATGATTATCATAAATCACCCGCCAAAATAGGCTCCGCCAGAGGATGATTATCATAAATCACCCGCCAAAAATAGGCTCCGACAGAGGATGATTATCATAAATCACCCGCCAAAATAGGCTCCGCCAGGGGATGATTATCATAAATCATCTGCCGAAATAGGCTCCGCCAGGGGATAATTATCATAAATCACCCGCCAAAATAGGCTCCGCCTGGGGATGATTATCAAAAATCATCAACCAACATAAGCTTCGCCATGGGATGATTAACATAATTCACCCACCACACTATAACACAACTCCATATTCCAGATATAAAATGATGCTCGTCAAATAACCAATTGTAGGGACAAATGGTTTTCATTAATCAGACACCCAAAGAGGCAATATTGGTAAAAGATACAATAAAGCCAAAAGCCCATGATAAGTCCATAGCCCCCCGTGAGAGCGGGCAACTATGGACTAGGGGGGCTTGTAGAGGTAGGGTATTAAACTCACCGTTTAACCAAGTATAACACCCAAACCCAGCTTTAAAAGAACGCTTGGCGGGTCAAGCGGCGGATAGAATTCCTGTACGCCACGCGTAGCACATGACGCTAAAGTTATATCTCAATATAATATACATTCCCTGACACCTAGGGAATGGTGCGGCAAAATTCTCATAAGCATGGGACAAAAAGATACAATTTACATGGGGATAAACACCCAACCAATGGGGATTGGACAGCACACAAAGGACGGTACAAAATAGTACAACACGTCCTTGTCAAAAGACCATGATGTCCACCAACTTTCATGATCACACGGGTGGAGAATATTATTGGTCGAAATACCTGACAAGGTAGTTGACCACACTCTCTCTCCTCCGGCTATAAATACCAATGGACCTCCAAATGGTAATGGATATATACATTATCATACTATCACTATCAATATATTATATCTTGTACTACCAAGTACTGATTCTCACGCCGAATGATGGTCACAAGAGAATCCCCCCAATTTCTCGTAACGAGCTCACGGTGTTCTGTTTTGCAGGGATACATCTACGTCAATAAGGTTTTATAACCCATCGTGGGGAATAATTAACAATAACCCTCGGACTAACGTGTTAAACCTTGAGGGGTGGATTTGTGTTTCTTCAATAGCAAATAACCTTATTTTTAAGTTTTGACACCAAAAAACATATATATTTCTCGTAACTCTCTCTCCTCCGGATATAAATACCAATGGACCTCCAAATGGTAATGGATATATACATTATCATACTATCACTATCAATATATTATATCTCGTACTACCAAGTACTGATTCTCACGCCGAATGATGGTTACAAGAGAATCCCCCCAATTTCTCGTAACGAGCTCACGGTGTTCTGTTTTGCAGGGATACATCTGCGTCAATAAGGTTTTATAACCCATCGTGGGGAATAATTAACCATAACCCTCGGACTAACGTGTTAAACCTTGAGGGGTGGATTTGTGTTTCTTCAATAGCAAATAACCTTATTTTTAAGTTTTGACACCAAAAAACATATATATGTAGTATATATAAAAAAGTTTGTTTCCCCAAACTTTTATGCCCCGACCGATAGTGCGGCTCGCACGCCCTCCGAGTTTCCCCTGAATTTTGGTATCCTTATGTCTTTTTCACCTCGTACACATGTTACACGAAATGTGGGCACATACGATAATATAAATAAAATGGGAAATAGTGAAAATGGAGTGGCTGTCATGTTCTGTGAAAGGGTCCACATATTTCGCACGTGGCAGCATGACACGTATGACAAAGTCAACATCGTTCACGTGGGATTATGCTGTCATCACGATGATGTTTACGACTTTTTGTATTTGACATCATTAACTTTGTTTTGTCTTGTTCTAACTTCTAATGTTGACGGCCGCCACAGGTTTAGATATTGTGTGTTCTAGTCTTGGTGTTGGGGTGCAGTCGCCTTTAACGGTGACGTTAATTATTTTCAATGGTTATTTATGGGTCTTTCTAACCACTCCCATACCACCTTATATGCTAGGGTTAGTGCTAACCACGGCGTATAAGGGTACTTTTCTAAAAAGACGTTTTTCGTCCTTTTGTGTTAATTTTATATTACTTTTAGTTATTGTTTTTTTTATTTTGTTGTTTTAATAAAAATAGATTTTTTTTTTATTTTCTTTATCAATAATTATAAAAATTATAACGAATCCTTGCTGTCGTGCTGTTTGGCGGGCGTGGGGTCGGGTTTTATCCGGTGAATCCCTCAACAGGTGGACAGCTAGGGGCTCCGTCCGTCTGGACTAACGGCCAGCTCGGGCTTCCTTTAGCCAATGGGGGCCGCGTACGGAGTACCCGGCGTTACTTAGTTGGCCGTTAAAAAAAAACTGTGTTATTATTTGTACAAACTCGTTGTAATGGTGGTGGTTTTTGCGTTTTTTATTGTACAACGTCGTCGTTGTCCTCGCGACCAAGCCTAATGCTCAATGTGCTCGCTTCATGGTTAGAACGTGGTGGTGGTTTTGTGTTTTCATCGTCATATAATCCTACGATTTAAGCATCGCCCGTTACCACGCTAGTGACGCTGCCATTTAGATAGATTTCTACATTTTGTTATTATTTGTACAAATTTGTTGTAATGGTTGTGTGTGTATATATATATATATCATTTATTTACGTTGCTTCGTTATAATTGTTGTAATTCTTGATAAAGATTATCAATAAAAAAATATTTTTAATAAGACAACAAAATAAAAAACAATAATCAAAATAAATAAAATTAAATTAAAACTAAAATATACATTAAACATAAAAAGACAAAAAAACATGTTTTTTAAAAAAACACCTATATGTCATGGTTAGAGCTATAAGCGGCGGTTAGATAAAAGACAAAAAAACACGTCTTTTTATAAAAACATCTATATGCGGCGGTTTGAGCTATACGCGGCTGTTTGTGCGTTTTTCTAACCACAAGCCCTTATTTAGTCACTAACGGGAGGGGGGGGGGGGTTGTAATAATTTACTTATTATTTTCATTTAACACTTTAAGTTAAAATCCACCAAAAATAAAATAGTCACTTGCCCATCATGAAACCCTTCGATAACTATTAGGCCATGTGTAGTGGAGGGGCTACAATTATGAGCGAATTATGACACGTGTCGCCTAGTTAACATGGAGTAGAAATTTTTTTGGGGTGTAATGGTGTAAGGGCTACAAGTTGGGCCCACATCGTCTTTTTTTATTATTTTCTTTTTATAATTAAACTAATTAAATAAAAACCAATTTATCAAAATAATTAAATAAAAATGCATTAAAATTAAAAAGAAATACAAAAAAATTTAAAAACCTAACTAATAATGCATTAAAATTAAAAAAAAAATACATAACTAAAAATATTAATAAACATAACTAAAAAAAAATACTAATATCCATAATATTCGCGCATTTTTTCAATTCGTTGTCATTGCAATAATGCGGCCTCTTCGTGTAACCCGGCCGCTTTGAGGGATTCGTGTTATTCAGTCATTTCCCGCAATTCCAACATTTGGGCAATCTTTTCGTGTTGTTTGTTGGTTTCTTTCATGGCATCGTTGAGTTCCTCGATACATTTTTTTGTTTTTTGATGAATTCTCTCATGGTAGCGGCGAGTTCCACGAGTGTCGGTTGGTTCGGGTTGTTTGTAGGATTCATTTGCTAAATTTTTTGAAGAATTTGGGTATGAATTGTGTATGAAATGGATATGAAATGGAGAAAAAGGTGTATGTTTATTTATATATATTGTTTAAATTAATTTTTTTTTAAACTTTTGACCGTTGTAAAACGGTCATATTAATATAATATTATTATTATTTTCTTCTCCAACCGGCGACAAGTAAACCCCGCCCCATTTCGCCCCCATCCCTCGCCCACTACGTTTGGCCTTAGGTGTGAATGCCAATTTACTTCCTACTTTATAGTGCCAAATCAACGTCACATCATACTCCATTCCATACCACTATCTTATACAATATCATGAAAATAATCACCATTTCACTACTTCCCTCTATTTTAAAATAAAATAATAATAATTATATAACTAAAATTAAATTAATATAACTAAAACTAAAAGTTAAATAAAATAAAATTACATTTATTAATAATATAATGCTATACAAAAATTATCGACTTAAATCAGTTAAAAACATTAGTTAATAATTAAAAAAAGTATACATGTAAAATTAAAAAAATATTAAACTTCGAGTAGACACCATTGTTGTGTAGTAAAAAAACATAAATATATTCGTCAAGTTTACCGGTTCAGGCATGTGTCAAATTCGTTTATGGGTTCAAAAAATTATTTTCTTTTCCAAAACAAATACGTTTTTGTGAAAATTTATATCGGGATGCTCATAAAAAAATTAAACAAACTTGTGTATTTAGGTTTTTCAAAGAAAAAATTAATAAAAACAAGTTATTAAATAAAAACTTACTAACCTACGTAAATAATTGTGGAAAGTTAAAAATAAAATAAAACATTACAAATGAAATATTAAATTAAAAAAAAACTCCACTTTCTACAACCTCCACCACATCTTCTCTGCAACTTCCTATTCTCTCAACCCCATCTTCATCTTCTTCCTGCTTTTGCAATTTCCCCAAATTCAAGCTTGAATTTTTATGTATTTAGAGTTTGACAAAGAAACAGATTGTGGAATATATTAAAAATGGATTTTTATTGATAAATGGGGATAGTTGAGCGGTGTTTTTATAGGTGAATATTCCACAACAAAATTGCCGCCGAGCGGCCCCGACAACACGGGAGCAGTGTTCACCGCCGGCGCCGATAGCCATGTCATCATTTGAGCGGCATTTTGATGCCCACACCTAATAGCCTAAGTGGTTTGACATTTGTGAATGGTTTAAAAAGAGTTAACTTGTATTCAAAATAAATAGTATAAACTATAAAGTGTGATTTTGTTCTTATGGTTTAACAAATAATGCAAATTTAGTTTAAAAATTTATTTTTTGCATATGGATCATCAACGTTTCATATTTCTTGCCAACTACATCCAAATCACTAACTCTGTTAAATTTAATCGTTAAGTCAGTGGTAGACATGTATTTTCAATCTTTTTTTATTATAATACTTGTTTCAATGAACTGCGGTTTTTGTCCCCGTGGTTTGTCCAAATCTGCGGTTTTAGTCCAGTAGTTTAAAATTGGAAATTTCTTCCCTATGATTTCATTTCACTTGTAATTAAACCTAATCTCGTTAAGTCTGGTCGTTAAACTCATTAGTGTGTCCTTCACGTGAGGGACAGTTTTGTTCCTTCTTTTTCTCCTTTTTCCCTCAAATACATCCTAGCCCCTCACGTGAGGGGCCTTGCGAATTAGTATTAATATTTACTATTTGGGGAGAAAATTGACAAAACTGGTTGTCACGTGAGGAGCAAGCAGATGGGTTAACGACCAAACTTAACGAGGTTAATAAATTCGGGTTTAATTACAAGTGAAATGATGCTACAAGGACGAGAATTACAGACTTGAAATAATTGGACTAAAACCGTAGATCTGTACAAACAATAAGGATGAAAACTGTAGTTTACTGAAATAAGTATTATAATAAAAAAGAGTGAAAAAATATGTTTACCCCTGACTTAACGATTAAAGTTAATGGGTTAGTGATTTCAATGTAATTGACAAGAATTGAGAAACGTGGATGGTCCATAAAAAAATAAACTTTTTAGACTAAATCACATTATTTGTCAAACCACAAGGACGAAAATAACACTTTACTCAAACAAATAACTAATAGCAACAAAAAATAACAAATGTAATGACAAGAAAATATTAAAATATAAATAGAGACAAAAATAAGAAGTGTAAAAATGATTTATGGCATAAAATACCATTAAAATATTCAAAAAAATAATAAATTAAAATTAAAATAAAAAACGGAAAAAGTAAAAAAAAAAAAAACTAAAATGTTTTCCACGGCTTTCTCGTTTAAAAAAAACTGAAAAACACGAAATGTCGAAAAAAAGACACGATAACTAAAATAAATAAAAAAAACTCAATGGTAAATAAAAAAGACACAATAGATCGCATAATATAAAACAATAATAAGTAATATAAAACAATATAGAAAAAAGACCCAATGTTAAGAAAAAAAACACAAGCAAAATTAAATAAAACCCAAACTGATAAGTAAAAAGACACAATAATCTTTTCTACTCAATATTGTGTTTATTTTTTGTTTATTTATTTTTGTTTTAATTTTGAGTTAAAATTTTTTTATTATTTTTTTATCGTTTTTTTTCCACAAATCATTCTTATTCTTCTCATTTTTCCCCCATTTATAAAAGGAAAAATTATAAATTGCCCCTGTAAATATAGGTGGGACACACTATCCCCTGCGATTCTTAAATTGCGCGTATTGACCCTTCGTAAATTCCCGGCGGGCACAGAATGCCCCGGTCGATAGTTGACCATCCTTTGACCCATTATAAATGTTGAAATTACCTTTTTACCCTAAGCCTATTATTCAATTTACAAACAAGAGTAAAGTGCCATTTTTGTACTTATGGTTTGACAATTAATGCGAATTTAGTCCAAAAAATTTATATTTTGCATATGGACCATCCATGTTTCTCAGTTCTTGACAATTACATCCAAATCACTAACCCCGTTTAATTTAATCGTTAAGTCTGGGGTAGACATGCATTTTCACACTTTCTTTATTATAATACTTATTTCATTGAACTGCGGTTTTCGTCCATGTGATTTGTCCAAATATGTGGTTTTAATCCAGTAGTTTCAAATTGGTAATTTTCTTCCCTATGGTTACAATTCACTTGCAATTAAACCTGAATTCCCAAATCTCGTTAAGTCTGGTCGTTAAACCCATCAGTATGCCCTTCACATGAGGGGCACTTTTGTTCCTTCTTTCTCTCTTTTTTCCCAAAAAAACCTAGCCCCTGCACGTGAGGGGCCTTGTGATGTGTGCTGCGCGTGGCTTGTTAAATGTAATGGATTGGATAATTTGCTTTTCCACAAGATCGTGTTTTAAATTTATAAAAGTGATTTCTACAAAGACTAAACACACACAAAATAGGCAAGTGTACCTACCGTATATGTAGAATAGTACTGGTAAGAACCAAATATCGATCCGTGGACACAAATGTTTCTAATAATAAATCGTTGTTTTACTTTAATCGGAGCTTTTAATCATTTTTGGGTTAATTTTTGAACTTTTTATAAAATATAATTACTTATATATAATATATAGGTGACCAGGACGAGTGATTCTAAACGAGTAGTTCAATTACGTGAAGGTTATCATCTAAGATCAATAATCCACTCCATTTTAGCATTGATAATTAATATTCAAACATGTGGTAAACTTGCCGTAGCAATATATGATTGATAGCTCCTTAAGCCTTAAGTGAGCATCTTTGGCACTAAGGAGGTAACATGCACATTTTAAAGTCCACCCTTTCCTAATGTCATGCTACCTCAATGATGTCAATTTAAGTTGGCAAGTAGTTTCGTAAAGTAGAAAAATTAGGATTGACTTTGATTTCTCAAATACCAATCCTAACAACTTCAGCTGGTTGTAGTTTAGTCACACAACCTCCCCTTGGTTGATTTTTGTAGTTTATAATTACACATTCCGTTAACATATGATTTCTTTAACTAGCATGATATCATAAGCAAAGCCATTTTCGGATTACCAAGTCTTAGAAAAATACATCATAACTTATATCTCATCATTTCTAAGTACAATGTAAGGATCCATATTTCGATAATGTATCAAAGTATTTCTATCTTTCAAGAACGTGAATCGATCATGAACGATTGCCAATATAATTGACAATCGCCAACTTTGAATTAGTATTTTAAGATGGTGAAACATTTCTCATCAAAAGATAATTGTAAGATAACCATGTACTTAACTAGACTACACCACATGTTTTAAATAATCATAAAGTAAAACAAAGTTTCTTCATAGATTTTAGATGGTAAATGGAGTTTAGCTCATAATGAGCATGGTTATTAACATTAAGATGGATGATGATAACAAACACATAATTAAACTAGAACAATCTAACCAAATGTAGATGAATCTTCATTCTTAATGATGATGATGATGGTTGATGGTGATGACCTCCAAGCCTTCAAACTCTTCACTAGATCTTCAATGTGAGTGTTAGTGTGTGTTTTTATAAGTGAAAACCGGATAGAACTCTTTTCAAGGCACACCAAATGAGTGCAGAATGAGCCACAATTTATAGGCAATCTGGAGTGAGAGGCACGGCCCCGTGCTTACGTGGGCACGCCCCTGTGCATTATTATGACATGTGCCAAATTCATTTTGTCTTTTCTGGTAGACGTCCATGGCCCCGTGGTTGAGAGGCACGACCCCGTGCTTTTGTTCCCAGTTTTTGTCTTTTCTTTTAGATTTTTGTCTTTTCTGGTGTTCAGAAGCATGGGGGCGTGTTTCTTGTTTTTCTTGTGTTTCCTTTCGTTTTTCTTCATCTTTTCGCTTGTTTCTTCGTTTGGGGCTTGCTTTCACCTGAAATTACATTTTATTATGATAAGTAGCCTTTTGTGCTATGTTATTTAATAAAAATTGTAGTTTTTAGGGATTATTTGATGCCGAAAAGATGTATAATTTCATGTACATCAAACATCCCCACACTTGAACAATGTTCACTCACACTCGGTTTTATATCTGATCATACCTTTGATGTATGTATGTGAACACTCTTAGTCAGAATGCTACCTGTGATAAATAAGCTTGTAACAAGTTCAAATCTCCACCTTTGTGAAGGGTTGCATAAATCAAAAGGTAATACGGGTTGGTTTTGTGTGAGTTGGGATTTTGGTATTTTGTGGTGGATAAGGGCTCTTGGTTGAGGATGGTAAATACAACTTTTTCTGATTGTCGGGGATTCTGAGATGTCTTCAATGGTTATCTCTTTCTCCCGAAAACTATACACACACACACACACACACACACACACACACACACATATATATATATGAGACCTAATGAATCTTTTAAGGTCAGATCGTCAAGACCAGTTTTGTCGAGGATGTGGATCAGTTCTTCCTCAATCCTGTTCTGAACATAACTTCCAACTCTAATGGATCTTTTGGCTTTGAGCCTAATAGCCCCCACCCTCATTAGTTCGGTATATTCATGCTGAGACCGAGTTTGAATTTTTCTACATCTTCCTTCGTGGGACCAATTTCCGCAACCTAAGCATCGTTCGTATCTTTTTGCTCTTATCTTCATTGCGTTTTTGGAAATTCCACAAAATGGTAGCCTATGTTCGTATTGGCGCCACTTTTTCCTCACCTCATTGCTAAAGAGAAATATTCTCTCCCTAAGTTCTAGAGGCAACCTAGGTTTTGTGAAATGTATGCAGCAAAGGAAATTAAAATCGAAATAATGCATTTCTAGTTCTTTAGGGTCTGCCGGTAAAAGACCAATATTGTATTTTACCGGTGAGATGGATAAAGTGGTAGGTTTTGGTTAAGGTCTTTGGGTTTTGTAATTTGGAGCATGGTTTGAGGGAAATGTGATATAATTACCTTCTTCTTTATACAACGCTTCGTACGGTCTTGAAATGAATAGTTGGGACAAGTTCTAAATCACACGAAACATGTGACTCACTCAAAGCTTCCAAAAATATATATATGGCATGAGGTTTTATCTCACAGTAACGGAGGAATTGGGTATAAACGCCATATTTTGCATAAATTTCTTTTCAATATTACAAAAGTCCTTTTTACTTTTTCACTTTCCTTGGTAGTGATTGGTTATTTGCTAAAACTTTTCTTGGATTTCTCTTTAAGTTTTATAAAAATAATCTTCGTTTGCTGCAAAAATATTTGTAGATTAGAGAATTTTTATAATTATTTGATCAAACAATTGGTCAAGTAATTCTCCACCCCACACTTGAATCTCACATTGTCCTTAATGTGAAAAGATTCATGAAAAGATAAAAATTCTAATTGAGTATAGTGGGTTAAAATGGAGAGTTACTTCCCTACGGGTTAACGAAATTTCGACAGAGCGTCCCCTGTTTATTGTCCGTTTTCAGTTTTTGTACCTGTATAATATAAAACTGCAAACAACCAGGCATAATTTGCTGAAAATTGGGTATGGAACCATCTATCCCTTGCCATATCAGGCTAAATTAGTACCTACCATAATGTCTTGGCACCTACGACCATAAAAGTATCTAACCAAACCAACAAATAAACAAGTACGACAGAAAGTAAATTGTCTAAAACACACATAATAATAATGTCATAAATATACTACCAAACCATGCCCGTGCCCGTACCCGACCTACCAATGCCGCCAGTCATCAGTTACTCGTGTCCGGGTTAAATGGTCCCCCCTGCCTACCCATGCGATAGCCCAAACGATCAATCTCTCTCCTCGTCTCCTCATACTCTGATGCTCTCTGTGCGTTCGAGGCTGCAATCTGACTTGTGATCCTGTCAAATGAGGCGGTAGTGTTAGCTGAGAATTCATCAATGAGTCCATACAGACCCTCGAAAGAGTATCAGCTGTCATATGACGAGCTAGGGCCGGCCCCTGATGAAGATGGGCCTCCTTACTGATGGAAGGGGCGGCGTCGGTACTATCTGGTCGGTGATCCTCTCCTCTCATGCACGTCCTGAATCATCATCTCTGCAGGGTCTTCTGGGTCCCAGACCTGGTTATACTTAACACAGAATCTCCACACATCCGGGTTCTTTTGGATTCGCTGAACCATTTGCATGCTTTCGCAATAAACAAGGCTGAGAGCTATCAGGTCTTGGCTTTGGGTCCCTTCTCTGTCCACATTATTGGCCCCATAAAGGTTATAGATCCAAGGGCCACCAAAAATCGAGGTATTTCCTTTTGCAACTGCATTTGTCATGAAAAGCTTGCAAAATAACATTGTGATGTTGCAATGTATGTCATTCTTCATGCAGTACAGTGCCCAAAGATCTCCCAGGTTAACAACCCCCTCACTTTGACCTCGAGTTGTGGCAGTGTGACTGAGCAGACGGTGAATGTATCTCATGAGTGGGTCACGTAGTGCTGTGCTCTTCGTGACGCTTGCATTGTATTCCTTAGTACCATAACTCAGTTGTTCCCAAGCCTCTAAACGTGTGATTCCTGCTTTAGCTTCATCATCAACATTTTCATCTGCAAAGTTTGTTTTAGAATTAAACCAAATGTTTGATTCAGTTTCCTCGGTCGTATAGATTCCCAGATCAATTCCCAGTTGGGTGACAGAAGTTGTGTGCCATTCGCCCCCACATCTAAACTCGATTGCATCATCATTCCACATGTCAAATTTCTTCTTCTTTATGTTGAAAGAGGCTAAGAACTCCTTTGTCAGTTCTGTCACTGCCTCTCCCGTTTTCTCAAAGACTCTTCTCCACGGCCCTTTCATAAATGTCTTGTATCGGTCCCATTGATTAAATTGGCGCAATGTATCTCTGCAAGCGTAGAAGTTAGGTTCTGGAAATCGTCTGTTTAGGTAGGTTAGTCTTGCATTAGCCTGTCTGTCCCTTGCCCTTCGTCCGGTAAAGACTAAAAATGCATGAACATCGTCTTCATTCTCGGCGATCTACAATTTATACCCAAATTAGTCAAAATTCATCAAAAATTTTCAATGTGCTGAAACAGAGAGCAAAGCACGGTACCATGCTGTTGCTTCTGCTCAGTTTCTATTGATTTTGACTTTTGGTTGACTAATAGTTGACCACGATTCGTGTTGCTTAAGGCACGGCTCATGTTTTTAATACTAATTTCTACCCTATTCAGATTTGAACCTTCGTTTCTAATAGGTTATAACAATTGGGTTTAATAATTTGTTGGATATTCATCTCAACATCCAAAACCTGAATTGTTCCTTTAAATTAAACCTTAACAATCAAACATTCAACAATCTATTCATCCTATACTAATAGAATAACCCATATCCTTTTCGGGTTTAGACCCGATTTGGTCAATTTGAGAGATTTTAGGGTTAAACTAAACCTAGAATGACGAATTTGAACAAGATAATCGTTAAATTAACATACATTTGGTTCGGAATTGAAGATTTGATGAAGAAATTAGTGTAATAGGGGTTGGAAGGAGGTTTATCGTTCAAAAATGAAGTGGGTGTTAGGGTTGATGGTTGGGAAAAGTTATTTTAATCATTATAAAATCGTAACTGTACTGGGGTTAAAAGCACGGCGCCGTGCTTTTGGAAGCACGGTACCGTGATGCATGATGCACACAGTTTTCCTTTTGATTTTGTTTATTTGTCGAGCTGGTTCGTTTTTAACTGATTTTGGTTAGTTTAAGATAGTAATCAAAAGTCCAAAATTTCATTCAAACATAAAACATAAAGACACAATTAAACATAGTAGAAATGAAAAGTACAACAACAGTTCTAGATCCTAACATATAACACTAGCGGGAGCAACTTCAACGTGAAACAAAGTCGGGACTTCAACGACCATCATTCCCGAACAAGTCTTGAATGTGTGGTGCTCGTTTGGCTTCCAAGAGCTCGGAAAGCTTTTTGTCGAGCTTTATGATTTCTCGGTTGAGAAAGTTGAGTTTGGAAGCCACATCTTTGTGGTGGCCATTCACAACATGGAAGTTTTTGAACCTAATTAGTTCAACTTTGTTGATTAGCTCGACTATGAGAGCTTCGGTTTGAATGTTGCTTTCAACTTTATCTCTCATGATACATTGTAGCCTCATGACCTCCTCCTCAAGGTATGAGGAAGATTCATGTTGCTTGCCTTTCCTCACTAGCCTCCATTCAACCTTCTTGCTTTCCATTTCAGTAATGTTGTGTTTGGTGTGAATGGAATAATGAGTTTATGCATGCATTATATAGAGACTGGAAAGTTGAACATGGCCCCGTGCTGCTAGGGGAATAAATGTTTCCGATTCAGAGAATTGTACGGAGTAACGCGTATCATGCTGAAGATTCTAGGGTGACCACGGCCTCGTGCTTCTGGAAGCACAGCCTGTGCTTTTTGTCACTGATAATTTTCTTGTATTTTTCAGCAAATGCGAGAGCTGGAATTCTTAGAATGATGTTTAGTATGTTATTTTAGAAGTTTAGTCATCCTAAAAGTTACTTTACATTAAAATTAAAAGGTCCTAAAACAAATACGGGATAAGCCCGGTTTTCCTAGAAATAAGAAAATATTCGTGTTAAGCCCGAAGTTCCTAGCACATTGTGCGTAATGAACTTGTTTACACATAAGAACATCAAATTAAGTTTTCTAAATATCCCCGAAAGGCTCTCTTCCTCCGAATGGTCCTGGTGGTGGATATTACGTGAAACCGACAACTTGAAACTGGAGTTGTTCATTGAAGTTTCGAAGTTCCATTTTCATGTTTTCCACTGATTCGGTGAGTTGAACGAGGCGCATTTCAGCAAGGAGGTTCATTTCGGTGAGTTCTTTAACGAGTTCTTGAAATTCCAAGAAGCTCGGTTTTTGAAACATGGCGGGCATCGTTTCTCGGGTGTCGAGGAACGGGAATTGCTTCACTTATTTCAGTAGGCATGTTGAATTTTCAGCGAGAATTGTTTTGGTTTCGGTTGGCGCTTGGAATGTAATGGCAAGGGGTGCCTTTTATAGCCAACCAGATACTTAAACACGACCCCATGCTTTTGGAAGCACGGCCCGTGTTTTTGCTCTGACAATTCTGTTACAAGGCAGTCTGACTGAGATTTTTGCAACGAAGATTCCGGTTCGCAATTTTTGGCACGGGATCGTGCTTTTGGAAGCACGCCCCCGTGTTTTTGTAGTTTTAATAATTATATATATATATATATATATATATTTGTATTTACAAGGCCTAGTTTTGTTAAGGTCTTGGCCATGCCTTGTTTCCTTAATTTCCTATTCAGTGAGTTGGAGGGTTACTACCTCCAAAATTTCTTCAAATGGTCCATCGATATATGGTTTTAACCGATGCCCATTTACTTTGAACTTTTGGCCATTTGAATTTGAAATCTTGACTGTCCCATAATCAAAGACTAATTCAACTATGTATGGGCCTGACCATCGTGATTTCAATTTTCCTGGGAAAAGACGTAAACGTGTGTTGTATTACAGTATACGATCGCCAACTTGGAATTTCTTGTTTCCTTTTAAATGGGTGTCGTGTAAGCGTTTAGTCTTTTCTTTGTAAGAAAATGAATTTTCATAGGCTAATGTTCTTAGTTCCTCGAGCTCGTGAACTTGATCTTCCCGGTTTATGCCGGCGGACGTAAGATCAAAGTTTTAGCCTTGAGAGCCCAGTAGGCTTTGTGTTTTAACTCTACTGGTAGATGACATGCTTTCCCGTAGATGAGTTTGAAGGGTGTTGTTCTTATAGGGGCTTTGTAAGCCGTCCTGAGGGCCCACAAAGCGTCATCTAACTTATCTGCCCAATTTTTGTGATTCATCCCTATGGTTCTTTCTAAGATCCTTTTGATTCCTCGATTTGAGACCTCTACCTGCCCACTAGTCTGAGGGTGATATGGTATTGCCAGTCGGTGGTGAACTCCATATCGTGCTAAAACTTTGTCCATTAAAGCATTACACAAGTGGGTACCTCTTTCGCTGATTAGGGCTTTTGGAGTGCCGAATCGTGAAAATAACTTTTTCAGAAATCGTATAACTACTCGAGCATCGTTAGTGGGAAAAGCTTGTGCTTCTACCCATTTAGATACGTAGTCGACTGCTACAAGGATGTATTTATTTCCGAACGAGTTAGGAAATGGGCCCATGAAATCTATTCCCCATACATCAAAGACTTCACAAATTTGAATGCCTTTTTGAGCCATCTTATTTTTGGATGAGATGTTCCCGGATCTTTGACAAGCATCGCATGCTTGGATCAAAGTATGTGTATCTTTGTATATGGTGGGCCAGAAGAATCCTGCATCAAACACTTTTCTGACTGTAGTGGCGGTACCGTGGTGCCCACCAGTTGGTCCTTCATGGCAGTGTTTGAGAATATCTAGGGCTTCCTTTCCTGCTACACACCTACGCACAACTTGATCGGCACCTACCTAAACAAGTATGGATCTTCCCAGAAGTAGAGCTTAAGGTCGGAGAAGAATTTCTTCCATTATTGATGAGTAAGTCATTTTCTTAAGATTTTACAAGCTAGGTAGTTTGCGAAGTCGGCTTACCAACGACTTTCGTCTTTCTCCTCTATGACCGCTTGGATACGCATGAGAATTTCATGTGGGAAATTATCGTTGATAATTTTCTTGTGAAGTTCTTCTGAAGTTAGGCAGTCTAAACGTGAGAGGTGGTTTGCGGCGACATTTTCTGCTCCCTTTTTGTCTTTGACTTCTATGTCGAATTCTTAGAGTAGTAGGATCCATCGGATAAGTCTGGGTTTGGCATCTTGCTTATTGAAGAGGTAACGTATTGCGGCATGATCAGTGTAGACTATGGTTTTGGAAAGAACGAGGCATGATCTAAATTTTTCAAAGGAAAAAACTACTGCTAGTAACTCTTTTTCTGTCGTGGTGTAATTTTCTTGTGCATCGTTAAGAGTTTTACTGGCATAGTAGATTGGGTGAAAGTGTTTTTCCTTGCGTTGTCCGAGTACGGATCCAACTGCAAAGTCACTTGCATCGCACATGATTTCGAATGGAAGGGTCAAATCAGGTGTAGTCATGATTGGTACGTTGACAAGTTTGTCCTTTAATATGTTGAATGATTCAACACATTCTTCAGAGAAGACGAATGGTGCGTCTTTCTCCAGAAGTTTGGTCATAGGTCTAGCAATTTGGGAGAAGTCTTTTATGAGGCGGCGGTAGAAGCCTGCGAGACCTAGAAAACTTCTAATGGCCCTGACTGAAGTTGGTGGTGGAAGTTTAGAGATAGTTTCTATATTGGCCCTATCAACTTCTAGTCCGTCTTGGGATATCTTGTGACCGAGAACAATGCCTTCCTTGACCATAAAGTGGAATTTTTCCCAGTTGAGCACTAGATTTACTTCCTCACACCTGGTTACCATTTTGTCGAGGTTTTTTAAACAATGATCGAAGGAATCTCCAAAGAATGAGAGTCGTCCATGAATACTTCCATAGAGTGTTCGATCATTTCGTGAAAGATGGCCACCAAGCAACGTTAAAAGGTGGCTGGAGCATTACATAATCCAAATGACATTCTTCTGTAGGCGAAGGTTCCGTATGGACATGTAAAAGTGATTTTCTCTTGATCTTCAGGGGCAATGGGAATTTTGAAATATCCAGAAAATCCGTCAAGAAAACAGTAGAACATTTATCCAGATTATCGCTCAAGCATTTGATCGATGAAAGGAAGTGGAAAATGATCTTTTCTTGTGGCGTCATTAAGTTTCCGGTAGTCAATGCACACTCGCCAGCCTGTGATGGTTCTCATTGGTATCGGCTCGTCCTTCTCATTCATTACGACCGTCATTCCTCCCTTCTTGGGTACCACTTGAACGGGACTAACCCAAGGTGAATCCGAGATTGGGTAGATTAATCCGGCATCAAGTAGTTTGGTTACTTCCTTCTTCACCACATCTTGCATGTTGGGATTGAGATGTCTTTGATGTTGGACCACGGGTTTGTATTCTTCCTCCTTGAGAATTTTGTGAGTACAAAAGGAGGGATTGATTCCCTTGATATCCATGATCTTCCATGCTATAGCATACTTATGACTCTTAAGAACCTTAAGAAGTTCGTCTTTCTCTTCTTTAGAAAGGTGAGATGAAATAATTACTGGGAGTTGAGAGTCTTTTTCTAGAAAGGCGTATTCGAGATGGTTTGGTAGTTCTTTTAACTCTAAGGTTGGTTTCTTCGATTGATGGTTTTGATTTTTCATTATATTCGGTGATTTCATATACTACTTCTGATGCTTCCTGATAATTATCATTAATATTTTTCGTTTTCTAATATGGGTATGTTGAGTGTTTTGTCTAAGACTTGTGTTTCTAGCGGTGTATTAATGGATGAATCTCGCATATAGCAACTTACGATGGAATCTATGATGTCAAAACGGTATAATGTGTCATCGTGATGTTGTGGATATTGCATAGATTTTCCTATGTCAAAAGTGATTGCCTCGTCATTGACCCTGAGAGTGAGTTTGCCAGTGCAAACATCAATAATAGCCTTTGCGGTGGCTAAAAAGGGTATTCCTAAAATCAGAGGTACACTTTTGTCTTCCTCCATGTCTAGGATTACAAAATCTACTGGGAAAACAAATCTGTCAACTTTGACAAGCATGTTTTCAACAATGCCTCGAGGATATTTAACAGGTCGGTCAACTAAGTGAATGCTCTATAGCGGGTGGGCTTTGGTTCTCCTACCCCTAGTATTGCAAAAACCGCATAAGGCATTAAATTAATACTAGCTCCTAGGTCAGCCAGGGCATTGCTAACAGAAAAATTTCCTAAGAGACAAGCGATAGTAAATCTCCCCGGATCGGTCATTTTTGTTGGCAGCTTGCTTTGGAGGACTGCTGAACATTCTTCACTTAGGGTGACTATAGAGGTACGGTACCAAAAAGACCCAAATACCCTTATGTAATGCTCGCGGTCACCCAGAAGTCCCTCATAAGGCACCCGCGGGCATTTAAACCATCCGTATAAATCGTTTGAGGAAGAAGCACCCCTCACGACACATGCGGAAGCATACTGGCACCCTCAAGAGTCATCCGCAAGGAAGGAATACCCTTCCGCGTAAAAGGACCACGATGTAATGCTCCGGGACAGCTGTCAATAACTAATTACCTTCTTGAAGATTTGCCAAGATGCTTTCTTGGGCAATACGTGATCCTTCGGACCAATCAAGCCAGTGACATCTGGCAAGGCCGTTATAACCATGCACATGGCCATATTACCCCTTAAACCAATATCAGAAGGACACGTGTCTAGGTTGTTAACATGCACATGCAAACATATAAACCAAACCTATCATATGAGGACACGTGTCCAAACGGTTAGGGAGCATCTTCTGAAAAGGAAAGCTGGCCCAATCACCTTCCCACACCCTTCGGCTATAAATATCCTTTCAATCGTCATGAGGTATTCATTCACTCTCACAGTACTCTCTCAATTTACTTAAGTGCTTATCTTCTACAGAACAGTACTTATTCTCACGTCGGAGGTTGGTTACGAGAAGACCCCCCCTCTTGTCCTTCCCGTAACGAGCTCATGGTGTCCTGTTTTGCAGGTCCTTCGTCACTGGACTTTGGGCAATTGAGTTCATATCATGCTAAGCAGTTAACCGTATCCCTGCCCTGTTGACTCATTGGATCTAGGACCCATTAGTGGGGAGTAGATCCGTGTTTCTTAATTGGCGCCATCCGTGTATTTGTTAGAACAGTAAAAAAAAAAAATTTTCCGTCCTCTTTACGATA
>NW_027498475.1:0-90287 GCF_021521415.1 Bidens hawaiensis | reverse complement strand
ACAGAATGATTAGAATGTACCTTCAATGGTGAAGGGGAAGGGCTGACATCTTCACCGCACCAGCCGGAGGAAAGCCAATAATGGAAGCCACGAGGGCAGCATCATCATCCAGTTCAATAGGATCAGAAGTGATGGAGCTAGGAGCATGTGTCTCTTTGAACCTTTTGCTACTCCAAACATGAGTAGGATCAGGCTTCCTAATAGTCCCCTTGGGAGGTAGGCCATGATAGATGGAGGTAGAGCTACGATCACAAGATTTTCGGAAATCCTTGGTGTTCTCAACGATGTTGGGATGACCTGGGATAACATCCACAATAACAAAAAGTAGCAACATAAATATCCTCCAGTGAATGAAACTTCTTAGCACTGATCTCTGCAAATAGGGAAGGTGAAGGTCAGACTTGGATGACAAAAGAAGCATAAAAAACAAATAAGGAACATACATTTATCATCATCAAATATCTTAGGCTCGATATGAGTATTGGACCACTTGGTACTCATACCTAAATTTTTCAAAAACTCCTCAGGAAAGGTACGAAGCTTACAACTCATAGGTCGAAGGCTCTTAAGGAAGGTAGCAACAAGCTCCTCAGCCTTCGGCTCAGGTGTGTTCAAGGTAAGGTCATGCCTTCTCCAAACTGGAGAGAAATTCATGATAGCATCGGACACAAAAAAGAACCTATCCTTCCAAGGAGACGTGAGTCCAACGGTACCGGAGATCAAGCCAGCCTCACACCGAGTCTTCTCCACAGTAAACCAATTCTCATTCTTCGCTAACTGAAAAAATCGCCGGTACATAGACAAATAAGGTTAATAACCCAACGAGCAGCAAAAAATTTCAAAATGTAGAACTTTGGCTACACCAACGGGAGCCAACTTTCCAAGGCAAACATCGTGATACTCCAAAACATTTAGAAAAAAAATCGAGAAAGGACATCGAAGATTCGATTGATCAAAATAGCGAGTATAAAAGGCAACCTTACCCTTCGGACGACTTTAAACGGGAGTAGAAGGACTCGAAATTTCAGGCTTCAAATCAGCCCCAATAACGTAATCTACACAGAATCGATCGCAATCTGCTTGAGTCAATTTCCTTGGAACCCATAAACGGAGATGAAAGAAGCAAGAATGATTTATGATAAAATGAATCGGAGGAAAAGTCGCCAGATATTTGGGAGAAGTTATAATTGGGGAATGAAGAAGATGGAGTATGGCAGTTACATGTAATAAAAGACAAAATTTTGAATTTCAAATCCCAAAGAAGTAGGGACAGGTGGAAGGCCAAGATGGAATTAGGTTACAACTGTAGTCGTCAGCCTTATGATGGCTTCTTGACACAGAGGTCTAATCGGTCAGGTACAATAGGAAACAACTGTCCAAACAGATAAAAATAATATTAACCTACAGGTAACAAGAAGCTTCCAGCTTCCATCCTAACGCTTCAAACAAAACGCTCAGGATACTTAGCTTCTAGCTTCCACCCTGACGCCGAACAAACCAAAAGGATGTTTAGCTTTCAGCTTCCATACTACAAGTCAAGGAAACATTTTCCAGCTCTTGGGCTCCCCCATAACGAAGCCCAACACATCCGAATGGGTAATGTTGTGGTCTATGAAGATGCATTCCATTGAGCTCAAATGCATTGAAACAACCAGGGGGACAATAACGAAAAAGAGACGAGTCACAAGCTTTCTTCATTAAAAATTAGAAAACTTCTAGCTGGGGGCTGATAACGTGGGTATCCTTACCACCTACAAGCTTAATAATAGAAAAGCAACTTACAAGCAGGGAAGCTTATGAACTAAAGAGGTGGAAGCACAAGCTTCCGGATAGGGAAGCTTGACATTTTCCCAACAAGTGTCCTAAGTTGACTAAGTAGCCTATGCTATAGTAACAAAAGGTGACACCTACCATAAAGTAAAAGTAGCTACAGTACAAAATAAAAGCTGACTGCAGATTACATGGAAATGGAATATGCCCAGTCTGCACCAGCTGAAAGGAGAGCTAACCTTTTCTACTTAAGAAGCTTCCAAACTAACTATAAATAGAAATTTCATCAAAGGTATTGACACATTCTAACTCATCCTATTCTCTCTAAACGATCTGCATACTCCTACTATATCTCTTATATCATATCACTGATTCTCATGCCGGAGGTTGATCGTAGGAGACCCCCTCCTACGGTGAGACTAACATTTGTGTTTTCTTTGATTCTTAGCAGGTTAGGAAGCTTTGATAGGATCGCATTCTTGAATCGCCATACTTTCATTGTGGGCTATATCCGTTGTAGCAACAATCTGCTTAGAGGCCAGGATCTCTTGTGGAGTTTTAGTTAATACAGAGAAGATCATCTTGTCTTTCTCATGTGGTTTCTAATTTTAAGAAGAATGGCTTCTCTTATATGACCTTCTCTGCTCATGGTATTTCTGAGGGTGCTTCTCAACGAAGGAATGGAACTGAGGCTTCTTTCCATCTGAGGGGTAGCTTCTCCAGTTTCTATGATCACGTTTCCTTGTTTCTTAGTTGTCCAAGGCTTCCTCCCCCCCCCCCCCCAAAGGTAATCTTTTATTCTTTCGAAAGCTTCTTTCATGGTTTGAGAAATGTTATCGTGGAACCTTCACACCAGCTTCTTAGCCTTTATGGCGTTCATGTAGCCGGTCACACACATCTTTTCTGAAGCACCACTATAATTCAAACATTTTTTCTTATATCTATCCATGAAGACTCTAAGATCTTCGTGTTCTTTTTGGCTGATTTGGTGTAGGACAACCGCATCTTTGGTGCACCTTCTTTGTTGAGTGAAGTTGGTCAGGAAGCTTTGATATAAGTCAGTAAAGGAAGTTGTGCTTCTGGATGGAAGGGTGTTAAACCAAAGTTTGGCAGGTCCTACCAAAGTTTGCATGAACATGTGACAACACTATGTGTTGCTCCATCTTTCTATGATAACTGCTCTCATGAAGATCTGAAGAAGATCTTAGGGATCTTCTATTCCATCATAGGTCTTAACGTTTGCCGACATCTTGATTTTTGTTTAGAACACAAAGTTTGCTATTTGTTCGGAGAAGCATGACAAGGTTGACGGCTTGTAGGGTTGGTAAGGTTCCAAGTGTGTCAAGTCGCCTATATTAGTGGCAATGATGCTTGGAGCTTGGGTTACCACAGGAGGCCTTATGGCTGGGAAGCCTTGAGAAGCTTGCCATTGTAAGCTTCCTGTCCATGGTTGGCCATATTGAGACATCATCAAGGCGACCATATGAGGGTATGTCATACTAGGAAGCTTGAGACCTGATTGTAGGTAAGCTTGAGGCATGGAGCATTAGCGTATACCATAGGTGCTGTTATCATGCTTCTGGCCAGAGGTAATGGCATTAAAACTTTAGCCAGGGAGGTGCTTGCTGGGGGGAGGCACCACAACAAGTGAGCTTTGAAAATGTTGTTCCATGGTGAATTCTCCCGTTTCATTACGGGTTATGGGTGAAGCTGTGAGGCTTACCATTTCCCGAGAAGAGCTTGTATTTTCATATTCTCATATCCGCGAGTTGCTAGGTCCTTGAGTGTTTCTTCTTTTTGGAGAAGGTATTGTCGTGTTTAATGGACGAGGTGTGGGGGAAAGTGTTTCCTCATGTTCTTCATCATAATCTAATCTTATCCTCACCCCCTTAGCTCGTTCTTCCTGAGCATAATTATTCATCAGCTCCCTGAGCTGAAGGAAGATCCGTCTAACACCCTCCGACGTCATATCTATTCTTTCCACCGGAAGGAGAAAATCACTCATTGGGGAGAATGTTTCGCTTCTAGATAAGGGCGGTGTTTGGAACTCAAAGGATTGTGATGACATGACCAATGGTCTGCTCATTTTCAGCGAACTACATCCAACGTTTTCCTCCGACGAGGAGTCGTTTTACGGCCGATCATCGTTCATAGGGAATGCCTTGATTAGGATTAATCTTTTCAGCCATAAAAAGATAATATTTGAGAAAAATGGAGCTAAAGCTACCAGAATTGTTGTTCTAAGTATCGTTAGCCCCACGGTGGGCGCCAGTTGTTGCTACGACGAATATAGCAAACAATGAGAGTATGGCAGTTCAAGAGTGTGATCCTATCGAAACTTTCTAACCTGCTAAGAATTAAAGAAAATTTGACCGGTTAGTCTCACTGTAGGAAAGGGCCTCCTACGATCAACCTCCGACATGGGAATCAGTGAGATGATACAAAGAGATTGTAGGAGTATGACGAGAGAATAAAGTGAGTGGGAATGAATAATACCTTTGGTGGAGTTTCCTATTTATAGGCAGTTTAGAAGATTCTCTGAGGAAGCTGAAACTTCTTAAGTAGAAAATGTCAGTTCTTATTTCAGCTCATGCAAAATGGACATATGTTATTTCCGTGTAACCTGAGCTCAACTTTTATTTTGTCTTATAGTTGCTTACTTTATAGCAGGCGTCAGCTTTTGGTCAATTGTGACTTTTTCTGAAATTATTGTAGCATGAGCTTCTTGGTCAACTTAGAAAAGTTGTTGGACAAGTGTCAAGCTTCCCCATATGACAGCTTATGCTTGCTGCTCTTTTATTCCTAAGTTTTCTAACTTGTGGGCCACTTCTCTATTATTAAGCTTATGGGTACAAGTCCATCGATGTTGAAAGATATTTTCACACATGAGTAGTAGTAGTAATAATAATAATAATAATATAGCAAAATGAGGAATAAATATATACCAAAATGGAGAGTTTGAAACTTATTTACTAAAGTAAGTGATTATAATTTTATTGGGTAAAAATAATATCTATTAAAATTCTTAGGAAAAGATAATAAAAAAACGAACAAAGAAAAATAATGAAATTTATACCTTTATCTTTTATCATGTTTTCATCAAAATAAAAAAATATATGTTTAAAACTGTTTTCGAGAATTAGTTTTTTGTTTGTTATTATTATATTACATAGCTGATTCGAAACTACAATTTCAATTTTTTTGAGTTTTTTATCTTTTTCTTTTATTTATTGCTTTTATAAGTGTTCTCAACACTTATTTTTTTATATTAAGGTATTCAAATATAAAATTAGATTTAATATTGATATCAATATTAGCCTTGCTTAGTCAAAATATGTTTGGTTCACCATCCATACTAGTACGGTACTGACACTTGAAAAACTCGTCATATACAGAAAATCTATGCTAGGATGTCAAGAGAAAAAATAAACATAATTGTGAAAACCACAAAATACTAATGCGGGTACCTATCCCGATAAAACTGATAACAAAACCAATGTTCGGTCAGAATCGTTTTGGTTTGTCAAAATACTAGTACAGTACCAACAGTCGTATACAAATTTGTTCTCAACAAAAATTATACCGGAATGCTGAGAAGAAAAAATAATAAACACAACTGCGTATTCAACTTTTTTATATAAAAAAGTTAATGAACGGAAGTAATTTTTGCATATAATGATGGAAATAAATTATAAAAATGAAAAAGAATTTGCTCTACGTAATTAGGTTTTTCAATAATATATATCTATGTCACTATTTAGCTATATCATGGTTATGCTAGTATTAATTTTTATGTTCTATTTTAGTTTTTAGCACAATTAATTTTTTCTCATTTTGTACGATTTTTTTTGAATTCATTTTCTCAATTATTTTGAAGAAACTGTGAAGAAAAATTGAAAAAGTAAGTTTTATTATTTTTCAATTTATTCTTTTGTCTATCTTGAATTAAAAAAAATAATAGAGATTTTGTTTAATAAGATTATGAGTGAGAAAAGACAAACATACACAAATAACCTATTTTAATAAATAAGTTTCAAACTCTCATTTTAGTAAATATTTATTCCTCTTATCACATTATTATATATACTAAAAGGGGGATTTATTCCCCCTCACATATATACTATTCAATTTACTATTCATCTTTTTTTTAACTTTTAAAAATTAAGTATATTAACAAATGTTAAACTTAATATTCACCTTTCTTTTATTTTTAACTTTTAAAAATAAAGTCTATTTAACAAACCTTAAACCTGGGCAAGAGTCAGTTTTACATGTTTTATTTGTCGGTTAAAATTTTAAATTTTGCTTTTGTATTTGTTATGGTTGGTCTTTAAATTAACCGAAACCTTTTTTATGATTTATAATTATCTCATCGTCATTTGTTTTCATATCCGTGTTTGGATGTTTGATACCACGCTTTTAATATTTGTTTTTGGGCTTACGAATTCATGTTTACCAATTTGTGTTGGTACTGTCAATACTACCCGAATTTGTATCGGTTCGCTACTTTAGCATGCTAGGTTTTTTTGTTCCACATATGATAGTTTGTTGTATTTATATCGTTTGTTTGTTTTCGATGCCGTACCCTGATACATGCTGATTTCGCATCGACTCACAGCATATTCACGGTTTAACCTTTTACGTATGTTTTTTTGTTCGGTTTAATGGTCCCGTCGCGAAGCGCGGGGTCCTAAATCCTAGTTTTGGTTAAAAACTCCTTTTATTATTGTAACACCCCGGCCTCTCGTACCATCAATATTGTCCGCTATGCCCACGAAGAGCTCACGGATTTGTTTTTGGTTGCCCAAAACGCGTCGGTGATGTTAAGAGGCAGGGCATTACTTATGAATCAAGAATCTCTCTTGTCCACAGCCGATGTGGGATAACCTAAGAGTGGGACGATGTTGTGTTTGCCAAGGGTGTTACAAACAACCCCCCTTTGGACTCATCGTCCATGATGAGGCATGTCCCATCATCCCGAATGGCACAAGAGTGGCTTTGATACCACCTGTAACACTCCGGCCTCTCGTACCACCAATATTGTTCGCTCTGTCCACGAAGAGCTCACGGATTTGTTTTTGGTTGCCCAAAACGCGTTGGTGATGTTAAGAGGCAGGACATTACTTATGAACCAAGGATCTCTCTTATCCACGGTCGATGTGGGATAGCCTAAGAGTTGGACGATATTGTGTTTGCCAAGAATGTTACAATTATTAATGTTAATATGAATATAATAATAATGCAACATGTGATTATCATGTCAAAATGTTTAAATAGTTCACAATTATAAAGCCTAGTTAAACGTGGGCAATAAATCACACGTGTTCAAATCAGAGCACATCCCGGATAAAATGGACAGATTCGATTTAAAATGGTACATAACTCAATCATTTATGGGTTGTAAGAAACACACATTTATCACTTAAACAAGTTAGTAGTTATACACTTGTACCTAGTAGTTCGAGAAAAAAAAAATGCAAATAATAATGCAGAAGCAATAAGTATCAACAAGATATTTATAACCTTTTCTACGCTTGTCCATGGTATGACTTGTATTTGAATGCTTACACATGTAGAAATATAAATATTTAAAAGGGTTTTCTAAGGGCACTAAACATCTCTCTATACGTCTTGTATAGAGGACTATACGGGGGCTATACCCCACCCGTACTTTATACGGGGCCCTATATGCCTGTATAGCCCTATACGAGACGTTAGGGGTATCCCTAGTAGAACCCTATTTTAAACCTTTTGTCGACATGAAGGGGCTCTTCAACAACCACCCTTAACATTTGGTATCATTTTCTAAGAGATGAAGTCCTCTATATTATTGTAAACGAGCTCTCTACATTATATACAAAGTAGTTATGAGTGAAGAAGATAGAGAAACTTTTGTTGACAACTAATTTTGAGAAAAACCTTTTACCATCTATAATTGTTTAATGTTTTTTTAAAGTGATTGTAAGTGAACAAGAGAAATAATATAATGATAAAAGTATAAAATATTATTTAATTGAAAATTGTTAAGAAAGTGTATTGTTTTTTAGTTTAATTATAAATATAAAGATAAAGATGCTACCGGCAATGCTTTAACTTCAAATGATGTAACATTCCACGACAAAATTTCTTAGTATCTCTCATTTTCACTATGTCGCTCCAAACGATCCCTTCACAACCATTTTTTTCAAATTCATTATGTCAATTTAAGAACTTGTTGAATTTGCAACACAAAAAGTTTCGAAGGTAGTGGCAACACATACAAAAGTCGTGGATGGTGTTGGCATGTTTTTGACTCGTTTTAAGGTTTATAAGTAGTCAATTTTGACCCAATGTATAGCTTGATTTATCAAGTCTAAAATAACCTGTTATATAATTTAAATCAACCCAAATGACCAAATGAACCCATAACTTCATAAGCATTTTATTTAGTATTTATCAAATAAATCCATTATTAAGAATTCCACATTTATTATGAATTATTTTTACTCAAACGTATTTACTATTAACTTTATAGTTCTCCTCTTGGTATAATGTACAATAAATACATGCAAACACATTGACTGTATTTGAGGTAACACTTCTTATCATCCTGGAGTGAACTAGATGATTAATCATCAACATTAAGCTTTAGCTTTGGAAGGAAAAAGCAATCATCAACATTTAAAACTTCAACATCAACAAGTGTTAATATTAAAAGAAAAGGATTTCTTTTTTATAAAAAAATAAGTTAAAATTCGAATTATATAAATAAAACCTATTAATCAAATTGAGAAACACATAACTTCCCCTCCAACTTTCATCAATCCATTCTTTCCCCTTAATTTTAGGCTTTTCATCATCATAAAAGATTTTAGCATCTCCCACCCTTCATGCATATGGTACAACTCTTCATGCATATTGTACCATCAATCAATCTTTAGCATTTGGTCCCGCACAAGCCTTCAATACGGGGCTCCATATCCATTGTACTAAAAACTTTCTACCCCTTCTCCCATTCATATTATACGTCCGACCCGACCCGTCCTTCATCACTTTCCCAATGTATCCGCCTCCGCCACCCGACCCGTATAACCCCTCACACAAATCCCCAATCTCCGTTGGAGCGGTCGGGTCCTCACCCGCATACCACGCGTTAACCAACGGGTTCGATGACAGCTCGGCCAGTTCATGGCCAATTACACTAATCATCCCGTCGACCCCAACATCCCCATTGGGTGAGGTCAAGGCACCCGGCCCACCCCCTAACATATACCCGGGGACAGCAAACGGGTACGCACAGACTTCGGGGCATTGTTTCCCCGAATTCCCCACCCAAGCGTAGGGTAATGTGTACCCTACTTTAGATGGGAAAGTAAAGTAGTGGAACCCACACACCGCCCTGCAAAAATCCTCGACTGTCACGTCGACCGACGTCAGTACAAGGTAAACCCCGTTCCTATGATTAACTGGGAACGGGGCTGACTTTCCTGACGAGGCGATGACGTCTTGGATTGTGAGTCGGGTGAGGTGGGTCCCATGTGTGTACTTCCTATCGGAATATTCTCCGGCGATGAGAACCGACCGTGATATGTTGGCGTTTGTTTGGTCAGTGTAAAGGGTAACCGTCTGCCACCAGTCGGCGACGGAGGGCGGCGGCGCTGCACGGCGGTTGGTGGTGGAGATGGATAATATAAAGTCTTTGATCAACAGCATTTGGGTAGGGGCCCACTTTCCGTACCAAATGAGATAAATATTAATCGGAGGAGACAACACCGGACCCATATGGTACCGGAGATTAACAAGCTCCGATGAGCCTTCAAACTTCTTGGAGTTAGTAAAGACTTTGGGTGCAATCTTTGGGTTAATAAAGGTGTGATCTTTATCATTTGGGTTAATAAGTGTTTGCAAACTGGGTGCAGAAGTTGCAGCAACGGCTGAAATCAAGATCAAGAAGATGATGCAGGTGAAGGGGAAAACAGTCATTTTGAGTGAGGGGAGTGTGAGATGAGATAAGATAAGATGATGATAGATGGATGGATATATAGAGTGAAGGTGTTGGGGTTTATGGAGGAAATGGGCTGGATACAGCTTTATTAATATTGTGACTGCTTACTTTTTGTTTCTTTTTCAGAACTATACACATTCAATACATACTATCATTGATCTTCACAAGATATTTTATAACATAATAATATCATGTGTCTTTCAAGTTTTCAAGGATTTATAATGTTGGTCACATGCATGATTTATTGCTTTTTTTTCTTTTTTCTTTTTTTACTTTTTGTACTTTATACTTGAATAATAGTTGAATGTAAATAAATAACCTAACATGCATCTATCTATCGGTATCACATTGTCCCACAAACGATATTGTATGTAAATACAAGTTAAATGGATTTATATTTTAGAGGTTATTTTGTAAAGCTTAAAGAAGCATGGTATGGGGAATTTTTATTCGGAATTTAGACACAATGTATATATGATATGTGTCACGTAATACCATGATGCATTGATCCATTATTTGCTGCATTCTATTGTTCTCCTATTTTGTTTATTTTTGGTTTTAGAAAAGTGGGTTAGTGAGTTGGTAGATGTATGTTACTAGTTTTCTTTTTGTCGGTTTCTTTTGTTTGTAAGCCTATAAAAATGGTACTAGGTTATGTTTGAGTTTATAAATGAACTGAATTAAAAAGTGTTCTTATTTTCGTGGATTCCTTCTCTTTTTCTTTGGTAAATCGTACAAGAACCCCAACGATATATGATCACCTGACTCAAATATGTTTTTTTATTGAATAATGATAAACCATTTGATACACATGTTAAATATACTTTTCATATCTTCATGCCATATATTTTAAATTATGAGTATAGGATATCGAAGAAGAAAAAACTAAACACAAAAGTTTGATATATTTAAAGATATGTTTTTGAGTTATATAATATTTTTCGATCGACCCATTGTTTGTGCATTTAATTGCACGTGAAAGAATGTGTTTGTTTTATACGACAACATGGAATTGAAACATACATTTAATAGTGAAATGAAGGAAAAAAAAAACATTTAAAACTGAAAAGGGTAAAATAAAAAGATATAAATATAAATAGTATACACTCAAGTTGGGCTTAAAAGTGTTGTTGGTTTGATTTGGGAATAGAATGGCGAGTGATGCAATTGCAGTGTAGGTTCGTTATTTCTTCTAGATTTCCCTGCCGGCTTTACAGTTCATACTTTACTTTCCCATTCAACCTTTTTTTTTTCTTTTTTTAGTCACCAATTCCCATTCAACTAAACTTTATTATTTTAATTTCTTGGAATAATATAACTTGATTATCAGTTTCGCTTTTCCTTTTCAAGTTCATATCGAATTAAGAGTTTTGGGCCATTTAGAGAGTCATACCACGTAAAGAAGGTTGAAATAATCAACAAAATTTTGATTATATTGTTTTGTTGTTACATAATGGATAAAATTGTTGCGTGTCTTTACTTGAGCTAACAAAATAATTATAAAACGGGCATACAAATCCAATACCTTTGTAGATGCATGTGCTCTTGGAGCCCTTTCCAAAACCTTATCAACTACATTAACAAGCAAAAATGGTGCCAGCTAGGATTGACCTTAGTTCTCACGTCGTCATCATGATAACAAAACTATGATCCAACCATCATATTCTAACAGTTTATTAAATTGTTGGTCTTCGTACGTTTTTGTCCTTTGATAAGTTGAGAATGTCTACAAGTTGGTTTGACTTAATTAGTAATTTATTAACCGTGTTAATAATATAAGGTGCCATTGATTACCTATCGTGCTTACTTGTAGTACATTTTCCCGATAGAAAAGTGTTCGAGAACACCTAGAATAATCATTTTAGTAGGAGTTTATACATCGTCAACAACGGTTGAAAATGACTAGTAAAGTGTCTACTTCTGTCTTCTCCTGCCAACACATATCTTTTCGTAAAACATGCCTCACATACATGTAGTATTGTGCTATTGGTTACACATTTATTTTGTTAAAGTCAATCGCTAAATGATTAATCAATATTTCTTTTTCTCTTCAGAACAATGGCAAGAGATAAGATGACTACTGATCGAAGACATTAAGAAAAACTACGATGGTGTTGATGTGCTATTTGGAATTAACGACTTGAAGCATAATACGATAACAAGAAGTAAACATTAGTGTAGTCTGTTGACAGTTTCACATCATATAATCATATGTGAATATACATACATATACACGTACTAAAATTGTATTTCCATGATTCTTTAGAGTTAACTAGAATAGAGGGTTGATTATTCCTTTTTGGTCAGGTATTAGCCCAGTTCACAAACCTCACAATATGGTGCGTTGGTGTGTCTAAAAATAAAAAAAGGAGACAGACTGATAGACCAGGTAGAAATTACTTCCCCGCTTGATACATATATAAATATCAATGTTGTTGAATTAATTTTTAATGTAACAAGTTTTTTGTTGTCTTGTTGAAATATTTTGTATAAATTGCTAATGAAGGATCTAGCATTCAAGCCTGATGATGGTGGGCTCGTTGTTGGGCTGAGAAGTTGTGAAGTGTGATGGGCTGTCACGGGCTAAACCTGGAATGATAAAAGTGCTTACTACAAACATAGTCTGGTTTTTTTGTTTATCTACAAATGGATTAGAGAAGTGTGGTCTAGAATTAGAACTAAAGGATCCAAACTTTAACGGCATCCTGAAGGCCAACCAATCCTCCTCGCTTATAATCGGAGCCCACTAGTTTTGTCTTGTCTTGAACTCATCAAGTGAACAACATTAGCTTAAGACCAGCGAATTGTTTGTTGTTGAAGCACAACTACGCATGTACGCGTCGATTATCTTGTCGAGGCTGTGCCTGATCAAGTACATGACTTACCAACAAACCCAAGCGTTCAACCAGTAACTAGTAAAACAATCATGAACCAGTTGGTCCGTGACAACACGCTCTCTTTGTTCGACCTTCTTATAGATCTTTACTGGTAACGAGTTGATTCAGTTCTTTATTATGAATTAATATGCATCTTACTAACAATCGGTTTGTATAATTTTACGTTCTCATGAGTTTCATTTTGTTTGTAATGATGTTTTAATAGAGTTTTCCTTTCGTAATTGCTTTATGGTTTTGCGTTACTTGTAAAAATGTAAATACAATTCTTTGAACCGTTGATTTAAAAAACATACTTCGAATGAAAGAACATAGGGTCGGGTCTCGGGTGTATTTAACTTCGATGCATTGCAATTAATGATTTTTACTTAAATTACACTAACCTCTTGTAAATTTCAATAACTTCACGGTACTTTTGTTGTAAGTTCAAACGTTTATTAATGACACGTTAAAATTGGTAATGAAACTTCTGTTGTCAATTTTTAAAGTAACAACTTTAGGTTGCAATTTTGATCACTAAGCTTTTAGCCTTCATCTTTTACGACAAAAGTTTTGCGCTTCTACGATAAAACTTTTAGGCTTTTACCTTTGGTTACAAAACTTTTAACGTAATGAATCCAACCAAGTTCAAACCTCCGTCACAACGCACAATAACTTTCAAATATATAAAACATTTAATGCACGCTATCGCAACACACGGTCAGACATCCTTGTTTTCTCAACTTCCCTATTTTGATAAAATTTTCTAAAGAAAATGGTGATCACTTCAAGTGCTCAATGTTGAAAAGTCAAAATGAGCGGTGCGTTGTTTTAAGTATGTAACGCCACGACATGTCCAAATGTCAACCTCTCCAGTACCGCAACTCGCCACGTTGCTCTCTCTCTCTCTCTCTCCCGATCTACTTATTTGTATATATATATTCATATTAAGGGACATACACAAAGTTATATTAGAAGGAAGTGAAAACAATGGCGGACATGAAAGGAAGCGGTGTTACATCATGTGACGAGAGATGCGGCTGCCCGTCACCGTGCCCCGGCGGAGTTTCGTGCAGGTGCAAGAGTGGCGGTGGTGGTGTGGAGGAGCACAAGAAATGCTCGTGTGGCGGCCATTGCGGATGCAACCCTTGCAGCTGCTCCCAAGCCACACCCTCCGAGGGCACCGGAAAGGCCTTCTGCAAGTGTGCAGATGGGTGTACTTGTGTCACTTGTTCATCTTGAGTCACCATGCATCTTTACCATATATATAATACTGCTTAATTACGTAAGTGTTTGTGCTATGTATGTAGTTTGGGGAATAATAAATTAAATAAGATGGTATATGTTACGGCGTATGCCTATATATGCTTAGTTTGGATAATTTGTTCAGGCTTATGTTTTGTGAATTTTGATGATCCTAAATGGGTCGGCTAAACATAACCCCTGTTGCTTTTCACACTCCCTTTGAAAAACCAACTTCCGTATTATCATTCGAAATCATATATAATTAATAAATTAACATAAAATTAAGGACTCTAGAGTATTTTCTTACATTTTTATGGTTTCATTTTTATGGTTTCGGGTTTAGGGCTTACAATGAAGCGTTTTTTATGATTTCGGTCTATATATAGAGAGAGAGGGGGATGATTTCAATCAAGAACCTTCCTTAGTTTTAAGAACTTAAGAACCATAATAACCTTCTTTAGTTTTAAAAACTTAAGAATCATAAAAATCATTAAGAACCATAATAACCTTCTTTAGTTTTAAAAACTTAAGAATCATAAAAATCATTAATGTCCTGACACATTATTAATATTCAAATTAATTATTAATCTTTAAAAGGGCATAGTAGTCTTTCTTTAATTTATAAAGAAGAAAATTCTTAAATTAAGCGTTTATGAAAACGTTTTTCAGGTTTTAGGTGTCATTTGTAAGAAATTTTCAAAATAGGTATTATAATCTAGTTGTGACGAGTAGTTTGTATAACCAACTAAAACTTAACATGTGTCTTTAAACTAACCGTAACAAGCAGATTTACTAACCATTTGTTCGTCGCGACTAAATAAGTTATATGTCTTGTAATCAACGCCCACGAGTAATTCATAAGTTCTTTAGTCGCGACGAGTAGATTGTAAGGTTAAACTAGTCACGACGAGTTAACTACTAATAAACTAATCGTGTAGGGATGTAAACCAGGTAAATCAGTCGCCGCGACTAAAGGACTTATGAATTACTCGTGGGCGTTGATTACGATGCATGAAACTTATTCAGTCGTGATGAGTAAATGATTAGTGAACATGCACGTTACGATTAGTTTAAGGGCACATGGCAAGTTTTAGGGAAAATTCATAAAATAAGCGTTTATGAAAACGTTTTTCAGGTTTTAGGTGTCATTTGCAAGAAATTCCCAAAATAGGTATTATATACTAGTCGTGACGAGTAGTTTATGATTATACACGAGTAGTTTGTAGAACCAATTAAAACTTGACATGTGCCCTTAAACTAACTGTAACGAGCGGGTTCACTAACCATTTACTCGTGACTAAACTAGTTTTATGCCCCGTAATCAACGCCCACGAGTAATTTATAAGTCATTTACTCGTGACGACTAGTTTACATGGTTTACATTCCCTACATGAGTAGTTTATTAGTAGTTAACTCGTCGCGGCTAGTTTAACCTTACAATCTACTCGTCGCGACTAAAGAACTTACGAATTACTCGTGGACGAATTACTCGTGGACGTTGATTACGAGGCATAAAACTAGTTTAGTCGTGACGAGTAGATGGTTAGTAAATCTGCTCGTTACGGTAGTTTAAAAACATGTGTCAAGTTTTAATTGGTTATACAAACTACTCGATTATAGTACCTATTTTGAGAATTTCTTGCAAATGGCATCTAAAACCTGAAAAACGTTTTCATAAACGTTTATTTTGGGAATTTTCCCCAAGTTTTAACTGGTTCTACAAACCACTCGTGTGTTATCATAAACTATTCGTCACGACTAGTATATAATACATATTTTGGTAATTTCTTTTAAATGACACCTAAAACCTGAAAAACGTTTTCATAAACGTTTATTTTAGGAATTTTATCTTTATAAAGTGACCTTTACTTTTTAAATAGGAAAAATTCCCAAAATAAGCGTTTATGAAAACGTTTTTTTAGGTTTTAGGAGCCATTTGCAAGAAATTCACAAAATAGATATTATAAACTAGTCGTGACGAGTAGTTTATGATTACACACGAATAGTTTGTAGAACTAGTTAAAACTTTCCACGTGTCCTTAAACTAACCGTAACGAACAGGTTCACTAATCATTTGCTCATCACAACTAAAAAAGTTTCATGCCTCGTAATCAACGACAACGAGTAATTCATAGGTCATTTAGTCGTGACGACTAGTTTACCTGGTTTACATCCCTCACACGAGTAGTTTATTAGTAGTTAACTCGCCGCGACTAGTTTAACCTTACAATCTACTCGTCGCGACTAAAGAACTTATGAATTACTCGTGGACGTTGATTACGAGGCATAAAACTTATTTAGTCGTGACGAGTAAATGGTTAGTAAATCTGTTCGTTACGGTTAGTTTAAAGACACGTGTACAGTTTTAATTGATTATATAAACTACTTGTCACGATTAGATTATAATACCTATTTTAAAAATTTCTTACATATGACACCTAAAACCTGAAAAATGTTTTCATAAACACTTATTTTAGAAATTTTCCCTTTTAAATAACTATTATTATAGTTCCTACCATATACTTTTCAAATAATAATTACATGTTACGTAATTATTATATATAAAAGCATTTTTAAATTAATGATTTTAAACTCTTTTGAGTCAATTATGTAACGATTTATAATTTTACCATTACCAAGCAAAATCTTAACATTTTTTCATTTTTCGTCATGTAGTTTTTTACATTTTTATTTGATGTTTAACCAAATTACTCATAAGTATTTACTTTTTTTTTGAACGACCAATTAAGTAACACCGGGTCCACATATTTATTTGAAATTGTTGGTTAACTGTTAGCAAGCATTTTTTTTTTTACAAACATGGTCCACATATTTATTTGACATTTTCCCATACATGTTACAAATATCAGCGCACGATCACATAATTTTTCTCAAACATGCAAACATTCTTCAGCTGTAACTTATGGCAAGTGCGAGATATAAGAAACCAAGTTAATTGGGAGGGGGGGGGGGGTGAAGAGCGTTTCCATTTGTTGACATGTTACCTTACTTTTTGCTAGATTCATCAACAATTTATTCACTAACGCTTCTATTTTTTTAAACTGTTTTCAAAGATTTTGGATGATCCATTTTTTCCTTCTTGCTCTCTACACACATGATTATTAAATTACTAAAATTACTCAAAACGTACATGAATTGATCAAATTATAGAAATTATTAAAAATTACATATATTACAGAAATTACTACCAAATTACATAAATTACCCAAATTACACAAATTATAATTGCATAAAGTATACAAATTACGTTAATTATCTTAATTACATAAACATAAACGAATTACATAATATATCCAAATTACATAAATTTCACAAACTACACAAATAACATAAATCACCCAAATTTCATAAACCTACATGGATTACATAAATTATCCAAATTACATATCTTGAACAAACTACACAAATTACAACATAAATTACACTAACACTACATAAATTACATAGATTACTTCAAATAGTACACAAATTACACAAATTATATAAAAATATTTGTATACAAAGAAATCTTTTTGTCATTAAATACAATTTGTAAAAATAAATTGAATCAAATATGAATCTACTTATTCTAATAAAGTAAAATGATTGTGACATATGTCAGTTTATGGTTAAACCTTATAATTTTTTCCCCTCTAAAACTAAGATATTAATTGATCATATAATATATGTTTATATTCACTTTCCTTTTACATTATATTTTTATTATACTTATACATTTTTATAAAAATAAATATTAACATATTATTGTTAGGGCATAAATTTTATGCTGAGGATCCTTAATCCTTAAATGTCTTATGGATAGATTATCCTTGAGATATGTATCAGGGTATAAAGGATCAACGATCCTCGGTATTATTTGTTTACTAATGATTGCGTTTAGTATGGTGATGTGTTAGACAGGTGTGGCAACTTTAAGACGCACATGCATCAGTTATTCTCACGGAGTGTTCTCTAGCTGGAGTATGGATCCAGGAACTTAATTCAATGTAGCCGTTAGTGGACGAATTCATGTGAAGATTGATGTTTAAATATCAACAACGGCTCCAAGACTCGTTCTTCCGTTTATCTCGCAACTGAACGGCTATTGGCACGTGGTCAAGGTCATGGGAGTGGCTAGTGGAAGACTTCCGGTTTGTTAGGGAATATTGTTATTGATATTTTCTTATTAAATTGAGTTATAATCGAGTAAAAAAAAACATGTATGATCACACACACTAGAGCAGAAGTCATAAACTCTTTCTAATCACTAGTTTACTTTGTAATCTCGATCATCAACTCCACAACATTTGTAACCACCTTTTATTATCAATATAGTCGACGGTGATAGTTTTCACCGTCCGGGGGTTTTTTGTGCGGAGATTACTATAATCACGCACTATCCGACCAAAGGTTACCTCTTTGATCCTTGACCGAAGTGATTTGACCAAAGATTACCTCGTGAATCCTTGACCGAAGTCAATCGATCATAGATTACCTTGTTAAGTTTTGACCGAAGTGAGATTATCGTATTCAAGGGCTTTTTCCCTCGTGATCAAATCATTGTGTTCACCAAGATTTCGATTACACATTCACTATTATTGTGTTAGCACTATACCTCACTTGACAGATTTTGATACATTATCCTCAGCTGATTTTTATCCAAAACAATTTGGCGCCCACCGTGGGGCAATTGGTGCTATAATCCATATTATTCCTATCATTTTCAACCTTTTTATACCCATATTACTCTCAGTGGCCTCTCAATCAACCTCTGCTTCATCAACCATGCCGGCTACGGTTCCTCTCTCATCAAGGACTTTGCCACCGATGCCTCCGCCAATCACGGGAACGCAACGGCCTGCTGCTGCTGGGAGCAAGACGCAACTACCAGTCTTCCAGAGCTCAAAAACCGTTGCTGCTGCCCCGGTGGTTAATACTAACAGTGATGTTTCATCTATGTTTTCGCAGGTTAAAGCATACATGGAGCAGCAGAAAAAGACCAACCAGAGGATCCTCCGTGAGATAGAAGATCTCAAGAAGAACAAGAGGCCAGCAGAGGATCTCACCCCCCTGATGCCAAGGATGCTGGATTTCACCAGTCCAGAATCCAGTGGCTCAGTTCTCACAAGGATCATCCATCCTTCAACAGGGGTCCATGGGTCAACAGGCCCAAGGATCCTCGCTATTTCTGCCAGGATCATCTATCCTTCAACAGGGTTCATGGGTCAAGACCCAAGGATCCTCGCTATTTCAGCCAGGATCATCTATCCTTCAACAGGGGTCCATGGGTCAACAGACCCAAGGATCCTCGTTATTTCAGCAAGGATCATCTATCCTCCAACAAGGATCCATGGGTCAGCAGAATCAAGGATCCTCATATTATCCGCAAAGATCAGATATCCTTCCACTAGGATCCTACAGTACCCAACCCCAAGGATCCTTCATCCCGAATCAAGGATCCTTCTTTCCAAATCAAGGATCCTCAGGCGTCCAACATCAACGATCCTCCGAAGTCCATGAATGAGACATAATCTCCATGCAGACCATAGCCTCTGGAGGACCAACTCTTATCGCAGACTCCTTTTATCCCATCTACTCATCCGAGATGCCAACATTCACTCAGCAAAGAGGTAACTTGTACGATCCTTTACCTTTGGATGCTAACCGTGGTTCCATGTAGGATGCAGGTATCAACCAAGCTATGGCCAAGGAGCTGCAGAAGCTCAAGGATATGATATCCAGTGTTCCCGGAGTCATAAGACCAATCCCCGAGATACCTGAGGGAAGCCACAAAGTATCCAGATTTGCTCCGCCTATCTGTGATGCTGAAATCCCGAAGCGGTTCCAGACTCCGAATATGAAGACTTACGACGGGACCACTGATCCTGAAGAACATGTAGCACAGTATAGGGAAAGGATGGAGATCAATCCTATTCCGGAGAGACTCAAAGAAGCTTGCCTATGCAAAGGCTTTGGATCCACACTAACGAGAGCCACTCTAAAATGGCTGCTAAGTCTTCCTCATTTTTCAATTACTTCTTTCTCTCACTTAGTTAACTTATTTAACACTCAATTTTTCCGTAGTCGGAAATTTGAGAGGTTAACCAGTGATTTATATCGTGTTATCCAACCTAGTGATGAATCCCATAGGGATTTCGTTACCAGGTTCAACAAGGAACTCTAGAAATCCCAAATCTTGACATGACTACTGCTGTTGAAGCATTCAAGATGGGAATTCAGAAGAGCTCACCCTTTTATGATGATTTAGTGATGACTCCATGCAGGACATTAGACGAAGTCAGAAACAGGGCATTAAGATACATCCGGTTGGAAGAAGACAGAAGGATCCAGGATCGTCTTGGGGGACAAATGAAACAGAAAACCCCGAAAAGAATAAAGGATCCTGGAATAGGAACAACAATTCGAAGCCGTACACCAAGTTCAACAATCAGAATGTACGGGCGGTTGAAGAAGGAGATGACGATGAAGACTATCCTTGCATCTCCGACTATTGTTTCTCTGTGGACACTCATGGCTTGATCTGTGCCATGAAGGATCTGGGAGAAAAAGCGAGGTGGTCTCGAAAGAATGAGAAGATTGTCGGCTTCAAGGACAAGTCTAAGTGGTGTGCCTTCCACGAAGATTTTGGCCACACGACAGACGAGTGTGTCGGCTTAAGGAGAGAAATTGGATACCTCCTGAGCAAGGGTCACTTTAAAGAACTCTTGGGAAGAAAAAATCCAAGATCCAGGATCCTGAAGACCTTCCACAGAAAGCAACACCACCACCACCAGATGCTCATGTGATCAACTTTGTCTCCAGAGACTACGAATTATTTCAAGATTCTTGTGCCATAAAGAAAATCCCGTAGTAGAATTCAAATTGGACGATGAGAGAAGATCGCTCATCCCCACTACTCGAGTGACTGATCAGAGAATCTTTTTCAGTTCAAGGATCCAGGATCCTAAGCAGGACAAGCTGGATGTGCAGACAATCAATTTCATCTCCGGAGGTTCAAACATATGTGGAACTTCTTTCTCTGCAGCAAAAAGACTTGCCAAAGAGATAAAGATGGTAAACGGAGATCGACCAATAGTGTCAACCACCTTAACAACAGACAAGAGAATCTTCTTCGATGAGGAAGACAAGATGAACATTCAGGATCCTCATCACGACGGTTTGATTATTACTTTATTTATCTCTAACCATTATGTACGCAGGATCCTAGTAGACGGTGGCAGCTCGGTCAACATTATCCAACACGATGTCCTTAAGAAGATGAACATCCCGGATTCATAAATCATTCCTATAACTTCGGTGCTAGTAGGTTTCAGTGGTGAAACCAAGAAGACACTGGGGGACATCAACCTCCCAATTTATATCGAAGGGTTAAATTCATACCAAAAATTTTGTGTTATAGATAACCTTTCCTGTTGCAATGTTATTTTAGGTAGGCCTTGGCTCCATGGAATGAAGGCTGTAGCCTCTACTTATCACCAATGCATCAAGCTACCTACTCCTTGGGGAGTTGTAAAGATAGTGGGCGACCAAGCGGAGGCCAAGAACTATTATTCATCATCAATGAAGCCAACAACCAGGCCAACCATAGCATAGCAATTACAGCAACATCCTAGGGACGTGCTGGAAGCTCGGGAGAAAGACCTTAAAGAAGTATCATTGGACCCCGAGGATCCATAAATAAAGGTGTTCTTAGGATCCAGTATCCCCAGTAAGATTGAGGAGGATATAATATCCTTCTTAGGGCAAATAAGATCTACTTTTGCCTTCAAACACTCGGACATGACAGGTATTTCAAAAGAGGTAATCGCTCATAAACTCGGCCTTGATTTATCTGTTAAACCCATCCATCAGAAGCGAAGGAAATTCGCTCCTGAGAGGAACAAGATCATACAAGAAGAAGTTGAAAAACTTCTTAAGGCCGGTATGATCAGAGAGGTTCAATATCCTCAATGACTAGCTAATGTGGTCGTTTTTTCAAAAAAGAATGAAAAGTGGAGGGTGTGTGTCGATTTCACAGATTTAAACAAGGCATGCCCCAAGGATCCTTTCCCATTACCACATATAGATTCCATGGTGGATGCTACGGCAGGACATGAAATGCTTACCTTTATGGATGCTTCCTCTGGATTTCAACAAATTCAGATGGAACCATCCGATCAAGAGGATACATCATTCATGACTCCTACCGGCATATACTGTTATACCGCTATGCCGTTTGGACTAAGAAATGCAGGGGCAACATACCAAAGATTAGTTAACATGATGTTCAAGGATCAGTTGGGTAAGACTATGGAGGTCTACATAGATGATATGGTGGTGAAATCAAAGAAAGCTGAGGATCACCTTAGAGACCTCGAGGAAGCATTCAATATCCTCGACCAATATAACATGAAATTGGATCCGTCAAAATGCCACTTTGGTGTTAAGGCTGGAAAATTTCTGGGATATATGGTGACTAAAAGAGGTATTGAAGCAAGCCCCCAGCAGATTGAAGACATCCTCAATTTGAAATCTCTTGCAAACACAAAGGATGTCCAAAGGCTCACAGGAAGAAAAGTTGCCCTCAATAGGTTCATCTCAAGATCCTCCGAGAAGTGCAAGGACTTCTATGACATCCTTAGGAAGAATAAAAAGTTTGAATGGACGGAAAAGCATGAGGCTGCGCTTACAGCCTTGAAGGATTACTTATCCTCAGCTCCAGCTCTAATGAAGCCTGTGGATGGAGAATCCTTATACCTGTATTTAGCTATCTCAGGAAACGCAGTAAGTGTCGTCTTGGTAAAGGATCATGAAGGTGAACAACATCCCGTTTACTATGTAAATAAAAGTCTTCTAGATGCGGAAGCCAGGTATTCTCATTTAGAAAAGTTAATTCTTGCACTCATTATGGCTTCTACTAAATTGAGACATTATTTCGAAACTCATCCTATTATTTTGAGAACTAATTATCCTGTGAAGAATGTTATTAGAAAACCAGAGTTATCAGGTAGAATGGCCAAGTGGGCTGTAAAAATAAGTGCATGTGATATCCAAAATGAGCCAAGAACAGCAATCAAGTCTCAAGCACTAGCGGACTTTGTGGCTGATTTCACTAGTGATCTACAAAAAGAAGCTGACTTGGAGGTCCAACAACTGGAAAAGACCAAGGATCCTTGGATACTCTTCACCGATGGTGCTTCCAATGTAAGAGGAATAGGATTAGGGATCCTACTGAAATCGCCACAGGGGGGCATATTACCCCAGTCCATAGCTTGTGAGTTCCAAGCAACAAACAATGAAGCAGAGTATGAGGCTCTGATCGCAGGTTTGCAATTAGCCAAAAGCTTGAGGATCAGGTATCTTCAAGTTTACATAGATTCTTTATTGATAACTAACCACTTTAATGGCTCATATGCTGTTAAAGGTGAGAAACTAATTAAATATTTAGATGTTGTGAAGGAATTATCAAAATCCTTCAAAATATTTAGTATTACACAGGTACCGAGGGAAGAAAACGCTGGGGCAGACGCCTTGGCAAACTTAGCCTCATCTTTGAAGATTCCTGAGGATTTGAAAATCCCAATAATTCACATTCTCTCGCCAGCAATAGGAGAACATGAAGTTGGAGAGATAACAAATGATAAAGAAATCGTACTCTGGGATCGTTTATCCTCAAATAGCAAAGGATCATGGATCCATCCTATCAAGAACTACATTCAGACTGGAGAAATTCCAGCCACAGAAAATCCCAAGTCCTTCAAACTCAGGTATCCCAATATATTTTGTTAAATGATATGGTATATAGGAAATCTCTTGCAGGTCCATATCTCAGATGCATTGAGGATCCTGAGATCCAAGAAGTACTCAAGGATTTCCATGAAAGAGATTGCGGCAATCACACAGGTGGAAGAGTGTTATTTTCTAGGATACTCAGAACTGGATACTTCTTGCCAACAATGAAAAAGGACGCAGTGGAATATTCAATGAAATGTGATGCTTGTCAAAGACACGCAAACATCCTTCATCAGCCAGCGGAGCCTCTATATCCTATATCCTCCTCATGGCCTTTCATGAAATGGGATATAGATATTGTAGGCAAGCTACCAAAAGCACCAGGTGGAAAGGTCTTTATGCTTGCTATGACTAACTACTTCTACAAATGGATTGTGGCAGAAGCATTCTTACAAGTCCGAGAAAGGGAAGTGATATCTTTTATTAAACGACATATTATAACTATATTTGGTATTCCTGCTGAAATTGTTTGTGACAATGGTTCCCAGTTTATCGGGAATAGAACGACTAACTTTTGTGATAGTTGGGGTATCAAAATGATTACTTCCACTCCGGTTCATCCTCAAGCCAATGGTCAAGCAGAGTCTAGCAACAAGATCATCATCAACAATCTAAAGAAGAAACTAGGATCCAAGAAGGGAAAATGGGCTGAAGAACTTCCTTATGTTCTTTGGGCAGACAGGACTACGCCTAAAAATGCAACAGGCCAAACACCCTTCTCATTGGTGTTTGGATCAGAAGCAGTGATTCCCACAGAGATGGTGGTTCCTACGGCAAGAACGAGCATCCGTGATCCTGAAGCCAATGAAGAAACCCTTCTTGAAGACTTGGATACTATATAAGGACTCAGAGACCTAGCCAAGATCAGGATGGCAGCATATCAACAAAGGGTAGCTGGGGCATACAACAAAAATATTAGAATCAGAAGCAGGAAAGGGGGCATATCATTTGCTCACGATGAAAGGCAATAGATTACCAAAAGCATGGAATGCTGTCCACCTCAAGAAGTATTTTTTCTAATAAGGATCTAGTATTCTGAGAGGATATAATATCCTTAAAGGATTAAGGATCCCCGAAATTGGAAATATCTATCCGATCACTTATCCTTTTCGTTTTATTATTCTTGATTAAGGATAATATATTCTTAACATTTTATCTTTTCCAAGTCTTGAATATCTATGCAGGGTATTATTGAGATGTGTAATAGTCAAGAGGTTGGCCACCTCTCCTTTACATTTGAGGTACTACCCTATTTCTCTTGGCCTAGCCCACGATTGGGTATGCTCCCAGATGGTCATATCTCCTAAGGTTTAAAGGTTTTCACCTTTCTTACGAATTAGAGTTTATACACTCTCTCCTATAGTGCATGCTATCCGACGTATAGTCCGGGGCAGCGAGACCAGTACACGCTTAGTGACTGACAATTTCATTGTCTTTGGCTATATGGAGGATCCTACGATTTATGGTAGACGTACCATACCAACCGATTTATAACGTTTTCACGTTATCTCAAGTTTGGGCTTGTCCCCAGTTACACGGGCTTGTCCCCAGTTGCACGAGCTTGTCCCCAGTATATTGTTTAGGCTTGTCCCCAGCTTAATGGGTTTGATCCCAGTTAACATTATGAATTATTTGCAACAGATTTTCTAAGTTCTTTGTGAAGATAAAAAATATAAGGATCTTGAATCCTAAAGCTATCATTGAGAGTTCAATACTTCTGGTAACTTAGGTCAAACTAGACCTTCTGGTATGATCTCTATTAATTAACTTATGTATCATAGTGGTTGCAATAATTCTGGATATTTCAGCTTAAAAGGATATTCTCTTAAAGTTATTTTATTACTAAATTTTTTTTACCGATTTTAAGGATATTCTATCCTAAAATTTGCCATTTGAGGGAATTCTATTATATAATTTTTATCAACCATTAAAGATATTTTATCCTACTATTTGTTCTTTAAGGATATTTTATTCTGAATAATTTTCATAAGGATCTTATATCCTGAAAATCTTTTACTTAAGATTATTTTTCAAAACCATCAATAATGATAAAGTTATATCTAACAATCTTTTAAGATTAAACAACAAGTAAATAGTCAAAAGATTTATATAATAATTAAGATAAGCCGTCAGGACTTATCCAAAATTCTTAACCCGAACTTCACCATGCAAAAGATGGACCATCCATCCGGGTTAAGTGAGAGTTACTAAAAGTTCATAAGTGCAGGAAAATTAAAAAACATGGGCAACAAAGGCTTCATCCCCACAAACAGAGGATCCCTCCACCTTTGTCACCCCCGCCAATTGTCTTAAGGATCATGGATACTTTATCCTAAATACTATTGTTTATTACAGACCATAGCAATTGTTCATTAAAATACCAACACAAAATAAAAAAAAAGTGGGCTCTGGCCTTGTCTTTGATATCCTTCATTGCCCACTTAAGCTGCATCTTCAACCGCAACATCACCTTCTCCCTTACCATCTTCAACCGCCTCCTTAACGTCACTGGTCCCAGCCTCGGTGTTCTCAGTCATCTCCTCGTCATCTTCACCACCAAGATCGTCAAGAGCAGCCTTTCACTTCTGCACATCCCAGGCCGACTTGTCAAAAGCGGGATCACCGGCCTCCTTTGCCATATTGATCCGCGCTTGGAATACCGACCTGGAAGCCCACACCTTGGCTTCATCCGTAGCCTACTCCACTGCCTCTTGACGTTGGCCCTCGACTAAGGATAGCTGATCCTCCAACTGTTTCTTCTCCTTGGAGAGCTGGATCATGGCCTTATCCTTGGCAACCACAGCTTTCCTAACCCCGACAGCTTGTCACTCATTTGGCCAATAATCTTTTCATAGTGCTATTTAAAAGCATTCATAGCCTACACACAACAGAGTACTCAAAATCAGAAGGATATTGGATCCTATAATTCAAAGTGTCAGGATACAGGATACTTACAAAGAGGACAATGTCGTAATGGGTCTCAGGATCAGAGGATCTTTTCCTCTTGGAAGCCGCGGAATTGGCCCTGGTCGTTGCAGTCTTGGAGCTCGGAACTAGTGCCTGCCTTTGTAGCCTCCTTCTTGACAACAGGAGAGGTGATCATGCAGTCGATGTCTTCGAGGGAGAACTTGCCGGCTGACTTCTGGGAATTCTTGGCGCCTGAAAAGGAAAAAAGTTATCAGATAAGTTTTCTTATTCTAATCTTATTTATATTAAAATTATTAACTTACTTGACATGCTTGAATTTGAGGAGATATCACAAAAACCTTCAAAAAATCGAGCTTGAAAGGTCCTAACTTCGATATCCAGTGCTAGGAACCGTTTTGACTTTTCTTCTGTGCCAGGTAACTTACCTAAAGAAGCAAAGTTGTCAACTACAAACAAACAAGAAAGTTCAGAATTCCAGTCAAAGCATCAAGGATCCTGCTATTTCTTAAGGATCCAGGATCCTACCCTTTCTAGCCCATTTTGAAGGAAGATCGATTCCTCCTGGTATAGAGTCACGTTTTACAAAGAAGAACTGGTTCCTCCACAGGTAATCGTTTAAGGTGACTTTTAATAACGGGTGAGGTTATCGGGGCTTGGATTTGAAGATAATATGAGCAGGACCGTGGGTAGTAAGGGTATACAAATGTGATAACTCCGGAAGGCCAAAATCAATCTTCTGCTCCTCTACGATTCTCTCGATAGTGATGAGAACCCTCCAAATCATCGGCATAGCCTGTATGTAGGATATGCTGGTAGAATCGAAGAAGCTTTGAGTAAAAGACGGAAAAGGGTACTTATAGCCGATCAGAAATGGAGTTGCCGGAAAGCAGACCCAAACCTTGGAATATACATCGCATCTGACACTGGATTCGTAGGGTCGGAATAAGGTTTCCGGAGGAAACAGTGTGTGGAAGTCATCGACCTCTGGATCCGTGAGTTTGCAGATTTCAGTAGATGGGTTGGCCAGCAAACATTGGGGTTCCATTTTTGATAACTCAGAGCCGTCGGAGGTTTGTTCGGAAGGTTTAGAGGGAGATGGAGAGAAGAAGACGAAGCAGCAGACATGATTAAAGAAAATAAGAGAGAAGGGTAAGAAGGATACCTGATGCGTCGGATGGAGGTATGTTTATAATCAAAGATATAGGGCGGCATATATAGACGGTTATAATTAACCTGGGGGCTAAATGGTAAATATTCTGGCAAAACCGTCCCATCTATCAGTTTTTGCAGGGATTTGAAATTCAAAATGACAGCTGTTTTGCACAATCACCCGCCATTTTGGGGGCAATTGTTAGGGCATAAATTTTATGCTGGGGATCCTTAATCCTTAACTGTCTTATGGATAGATTATCCTTGAGATATGTATCAGGGTATAAAGGATCAATGATCCTCGGTATTATTTGTTTACTAATAATTGAGTTTAGTATGGTGATGTGTTAGACAGGTGTGACAACTTTAAGACGTACATGCATCAGTTATTCTCACGGAGTGTTCTCTAGCTGGAGTATGGATCCAGGAACTTAATTCAATGTAGCTGTTAGTGGACGAATTCATGTGAAGATTGATGTTTAAATATCAACAACGGCTCCAAGACTCGTTCTTCCGCTTATCTCGCTACTGAACGGCTATTGGCACGTGGTCAAGGTCATGGGATTGGCTAGTGGAAGACTTCCGGTTTGTTAGGGAATATTGTTATTGATATTTTCTTATTAAATTGAGTTATGATCGAGTGAAAAAAAAACATGTATGATCACACACACTAGAGCAGAAGCCATAAACTTTCTCTAATCACTAGTTTACTTTGTAATCTCGATCATCAACTCCACAACATTTGTAACCACCTTTTATTATCAATATAGTCGACGGTGATAGTTTTCACCGTCCGGGGGTTTTTTGTGCCGGAGATTACTATAATCACGCACTATCCGACCAAAGGTTACCTCGTTGATCTTTGACCGAAGTGATTCGACCAAAGGTTACCTCGTGAATCCTTGACCGAAGTCAATCGATCATAGATTACCTTGTTAAGTTTTGACCGAAGTGAGATTATCGTATTCAAGGGATTTTTCCCTCGTGATCAAATCATTGTGTTCACCAAGATTTCGATTACACATTCACTATTATCGTGTTAGCACTATACCTCACTTGACATATTTGGATACATTATCCTCAGCTGATTTTTATCCAAAACAATTATTTTACTATATATTTTTATAAAAATAAATATTAACATATCATAGTTCTAACAACTCGATGAGTTCTCAAATTATCCATCCTCTATTATACATGTGTAACTAACATTTAAACTTGTGTAATTATCAAAAATATTTATTTTCTCTCCTGTTTCATTTTTAATCAAATTTAATCTCAGCCACATATTTCATATCATTTAATTAAATGTGTGGTTCAAAATTAAGTTATTAAAGTTCTTAAAACTTATCAAGTTCTCAAAATATCCCTCCCCTATATATATATATATATGTATATATATATATATATGGAAGGGTTCAAATGAAATCCTTCAGTTTCGTAAAAACTGAAAAACTATTTTTGACCAATCACATGTTTTCCTCTTTTATTATTTCCATTTTTCTTATATGGGTGGTTTAGTAATTTAATATAAACTAGTATCTTGACCCGCATGTTAAAGCGGGATTTTTGTGTACAATGCAATTCTAAAGTGCCATCCTTAGTCTTTCTTGTTGGCGGGTCGTCTCTAAGTACACCAAGCTAGAGCAGGTTTCTTTTCGTGGAAGTGATGGCACTGCTAGTGACTGTCTTAGTACATGACGTTGTTTATCCTAACCATATTCTCCCTTCAATGGATCCAAAATAGAGGTCTAATCCACATATTAAACACCTATAAGAATTCCATTCTTACATTACTATTCAAATGTTTGACTCGCGATTATATATAAGAAAATGGATACAACCTATAGAGCAACATCAGGATAGTATCCTGAATGGCAGGGTTTAGTTTGTTCATTTATATATATACATAAGCTATGTGGTAATCAAGTATAATCATGATAGTAGAAAACTCAATGATCCAGATTTGGTGTATGTATCAATTTGCAAGTAATATAACGAGACTTGATTTAGTTGTGCTTCAATAATGATCCTCACACTCATGTAGCCCCTACAATGTTGAGGCATGCAATAAACTCAAGCTGCAAGATTTCACAATTGTTTTACTATTTTCAGATATTGATTATAAACTTTTAAAAGTTAAAAGAAAAATGTGTTAGATCTGTTATTTCGAGTACTCGAATAACCTAAGTGATAAGATCTTCATACATGCTTTCAGTTTTCGTGTTCATTGTTTTCCTCCATTTTGGCTTGCATTTAAATCATTTCGTGCTTGAATCTGCCTTTAATTATGGACCTTAATTACCTTATAAATGTTTCAAACTAAAATGTATATTATGTGATATACATTCTGGTGATATAAGACTTGCCTGTGAATCAGCAAGAAAGGTAACAGAGGCCGATTTTCTTGTAGAAAAGAACCCGTTTTATTATGACCCGTATCTCTGTTTGTGCAGGTTCATCATATTCCTTGATTTGTAAGACGGGTTTTGTAGACATTGATAAGCACCTACATGTAGTTATTGACAGTTAGCCTGTTATTATTGTATAAGGAGGTGGTTTAAATATAAAATGTGTTCATTTCGGAAACCTCAAACATAACAAAGACCACAAAAAAACAAACCTCAATGTCAAATATGATTAGTTATTGAATAAACCATGTGTCAATGAAAGGTGTCCCGAAAAAAGCAATATGTCATTGTACCAAAAGAAAGTTAACCTTGTTTTGATGGAATGCCTTTGTGCTCATGTAGCTGGCAAAAAAAAATTATATATATATATATATATATATATATATATATATATATATAATTGTGGTGGAAGTGTTTAAAATCTGCCACTCAAAAGTGAAATACACATTGGAACACTAGAACCAAAATCAGCATAATTTGAGAAGTATAGCTGAAGTAAGATTTTGGGTTAAAAATTAAAGTCATATAATACTATCACTATAAAAGAATACACTCATGTAAATACCAGTTATGTTATTGGAGTAACTTGTTAAGTAAACATTATAGAACTGGTAATAGATATAGGAGTGAGGGATCATCTGTGATTTATGGTTGTAAACAACATCCAAGACGACCTTAGTATTGAATAATTTCCAAATTTTCTAATTGTTAATGAGCTGGTTAATAACATAATTAAAGTTAAATAAATAATTAAAAACGTAATGCATGCATAACTAAAAAATTCTTGATGATTGATAAATACCCATAGAAAACTTGCCCTAAAATTGATATCCAAATCAAATTGAATAGATAAAAAGATAATAACCTTTCAATAATCAAACCTTGGAATCAGAAAGAGCACTCTTCGAATCTACAACAAACAAAATCAATTAAAAGAAAAAACCCTAACTTCAAATATACAAAAAAAAAATAACTTGTATTTTTAAGATACATCCATACCTAGGGTTTCAGACGTTGTTTCTGGGCATGACCGCAACCATAAAGACGATCTACGTGGGAGGTTCTGTAGAGAATACAGAGGTAGGAAGACTATAGACCAGAGATCACTTACTATTTTCTTTATTGTTCTAGAGAAAGAATTATCGGCGATTATTTGCGGTGGTAGACCAGATACACATCCATATTTCTCTATTTGTGTGCTATGAAAAGGATAAGGATAAGAAATCTTGAGAACAACAGTTGTAAACACAAACGTTGCAGCAAGCTAGAATCAGGCATCTTATGGTAGTACAACATGCAAAATTAAATGTACATTTAGCTACAGGTGAGATGCTGTTGATTTTTAAACCCGTGCTTCGCGACGGGACTGTTAAATCTAACAAAAAAACACAAGTAAAAATGTTAAACCATAAACTCGCTGCAAGTCGATGCGAAGTCAGTCTGTATCAAGTTACGACATCGAAACTAAACAAAAGATATAAACACGCCAATGCCAAAATACAACAAATTTTCATATGTGGAACCAAAAAGACCGGCATGTTACTGTTGCGAACCAACACGAATGTGGTTCATATCAGCGGTACCAACACAAATTCGGTTCTTATTAGCGGTATCAACACAAATTCGTAAACATAAATTAGTAATCCAAAAAAAATATTTATTTTAAAGGCGAGCTAGGTATCAAACGTTGACACACGGATATAAATCGTGCGACGATGAGATATTTTTAAAACACGAAAAAGTTTCGGTCGTTGTGAAGACAAACTATAAAAAATATGAAAACAAAGTTTAAAAAAATCGTTTAACCAAAATTAAGATATATAAAGCCAATACTTGTTCAAGTTTAATGTTCAAAAATATAGTTGGTTAAATATTTTATTTAGTTGACAAAAAACTTATAATAAAGAAAGTAAAATCTATTATTTTTATTTTTGAAATTATAATTAGTGAATTAATGATTATAATAATTAATAAAATATTAAAAAATGAATAGTGACTTTGTGAGAGAGATGTGATCCACGTTTTAATATATCTATCTATAGTATATATAAACAAAAACATAAAAATCTTACGTGTCGCGACGTGGTCACTTCCTCTTTTTTTGAAGTCATCAGATTTGCTTGATTTTTAAATGGAGGCTTCTCATGCATTTGACTCGAATTCACGGGTATGGGTCTTACCAAACTTAGATATTCCTTAAACGGGTTATAATATTTAATTAAATTAAAAATTATTCTCACCAAATTATTGATGTGAAAATCATATGAAATAGGATATACTAAAATTATTATATGATTTTTTTTTAAAATATTATTTATAATTAAGAAATAATTTTATAATAAAAAAATAAGCGGATCTTGGGTTTTACCAAACCCAGATAACTTTTAAACCGGATTATACATCTAAACATTTTTATCATCAAACTTTAAGTATATTTTAAATTTCATTACAATAAACAAAATTAAACTCAAAAAAGTATATAAATATTCAAAACGGATATTATAAAATAAATATATTTATGTTTTCTTTATATTTTGTTTTATTTTAATCATATCCTTTATTCCTCTCATAAATTAGTTTAATTTTTACTTTTTTTTTTTACAACTGACGCTTAAAAGTATGAGAATTTATTATGGTTTTTTTATATTAAAAAAAACTGATTTAATGGTTCTAAAATAGAGGTTTGAATATGTTTTTCATCTACATTATCCGTATCAATTTATTAAAGCTTTCTATTTATCTAAATATGTAAGTAGAACAAAAACCGATTATTTATTTATATCAGAAACTAGTTTTTATCACCTATATTATGGGGTTGTTTATATTATTTATTATTAATATTTTATTTATATTTATTTTTAAATTTTTTTTTATTGTATGAAAGTTAATAATATACTTATGCTTTGATGATAAATTGTTTCATAAATAAATGAGATGTTATAACCCGTTTTAAAAGCTATATGAGTTTGATGAGACCCAAGACCCGTTTAATTTTTTTACTATAAAATTTATTTTTTTATTATAAATTATATATATCTTTTTTTAAATAAATATGATATTAATTTTTAGTATATCCCTACTTTATATGATTTTTATATCAAATATTTGGTGAAATTAGTTTTTAATTTAATGAGATGTTATAACCCGCTTAAGAAGTATCTGGATTTGATGAGACCCTTACCCTGAGAAGCGTCCATTTAAAAATCAAGCAAATATGGTGACTCCAAAAAAAGAGGAAGCAACCACATCGCGACACATAAGATTTTTATGATTTCGTTTATATATATTATAGATATATATACATGTAAGAAACTCAGTATGTGTGTGCATAATCCAAAAACTTTCGAAACATGATATATTTTTAAAATAATAAACCAAACCAAGTGTCAACTAAAGTCATATCTAGAGGGATGTTAAAACAGTTAGGTGTTCACAAATTTACTATAACTTGATAAGCTATTGCGTCCTAAGTCATACTGCATAACCTGAGTGTCATCAAGATCATACGGATTGGATATGGTGCTTAAAATTTACTGAAACTCTTCTTCAGTAATCATTGCTATTCGAGGACTTTTCAAGTCTAAACCAAAAAGTAATCAAATTACCATACATTTAAAAATACAAAAAAAAGGCGAATTTCAATAAAAAAAAACCCGAGACGGCCAACTCCAAGCTAGAGAAAGACCGTCACAAAGAACATTACATCAAAGAAAAAGAAAAATTACACTGATTTCTCCAATCGATCATACCCTCCTTATGTCTACTCCTATACCAGAGATACCCCATCTATTTAACATCCGAAACAATTTGAACTACGTTCGAATCCGCCCCGTTGAAAACCTTTTCGTTCCTCGCCTTCCAAATTCTCCAACACGCAATAACGATTATTCCATAAACTACCTCTTTCTTTTTCTCTGATTCGGCCATATGATTGATGATCTGCAACACGTCAAGGACTGAGAACACGAAGAACCGAGGAATTTTACACCAAGACGCAATCACATTCCACACCCTACACGCAACCATACACCCCGAGAACAAATGATCAACCGTTTCATTGATTTCTCCACAAAACACACATAATCCATCCCCACGTTTATGTTTCGTCTCATAAGAGCACTTTGAGTAGGAAATCTATTCAAACTCGCCCTCCACATAAAAATGTTACACTTATTCGGGATCCACTTACACCAATTAAAAACCATATTACCTTCACTTGGATAGTTGCTTTTTAACCACTTTCGAGCTTCCTTAACCGAGTAGCCTTCATTCGAACCTTGATTACAAGCCCAAGAATTTTTTAATGTGCTATAACATTTTGAAGACATGGACCTTTATAAACGAATGCACATCTCGTAAATGGGCAAAAGTCAAGAAAGGCCCAATCAGGTTTGTGGTTCACAAATATATGGAGTGCCACTGCCAATTATGGCCCACATAGGGATTGGAATCAAAAAGGAAAGAACGAAGGTTTTTTCTGGACGGTGGGTTTGGAGGGACGCACGGCACAGGAGGCGACAAAAGAGAGCAGCCCTTGGCTGTTTTGGCTGTGCACAATAATCGAGACGAAGAAGGTTATTGTTACATCCCAAGATAATAAATCAATCAACATTCCAATGAGCGGCTAGACTCACTTGTAACTTTTTCTGGGTGAACGGTTCGTTTAGGTTAAACATTAAACTTTGTTTTAATTCATGTATGGATTTGTTTTTGACACTGACGACGTTGTATAAACAATTTGATGTGTTGGTTTATTTAAACTATTTGCATGTGTTAGTAATCCTTACTTTACAACTTGTTCGGTTGATGACAAAATCTAGTAGCTTGTTGGGTGATATAGAGTAGGTCGATTCACACTAATAAATAGGGTAATTTAATTATAAAAGATCCAATGACAAGTATCTATTTTTGATTACCGCATAAAATTAACCGACTTTCCAACACCATATATTTGTGGTGTCCAAATAATTAAACTAGTTTTGTGTAAAACCTTGAACCTGAAACCTGGAGGAGGTTGCATTTTCTTTAAATTGTTTTTAGAATTAATCTTCTAATTTTTGCTTGACATCGTTTATCCACATTAGTTATAATTTTAGTTTAAAATAGTCAAACAAATTTTGTAATACTAACCACATGCTTCTCGTGGATACGATACCCTGCTTACTCTAACTATTTAGTTTAATTGGGTTTTTGAATGACGAAAACGACGGTCATCAAAATGGCGCCGTTGCCTGGGAGCTAGTACGCTTAGTGTTGCGTTACTTGTTTGATTAAAAATAAAAGAAAAATAAAAAATATTTATATTAAAAAAACAATTAAAAAAAAACAAAAATAGTTTTCTTTTTATTTCTTTTTGTTTAAGTTTGGTATTACGCGTGGTATTGCTTGTGCAGGAACTTATATCGTGTTGGCAGCATACGTATAGTTCGATTATGAGTTATTATCGTGATCAAAGTTCACCAGGTGGCCCCCCACCATTCACACAAGAATTCTAAAACTTTGACCTACCACATCCTCAAACACAAAACCAACATGAATATGTTGAGTTTGATGAGTTTGTGCCTTTGGTGCCACAATTTAATCATAGAGGTCAGAATCGGGTCAAGTAGGGTCGGCAGAGGTATAATGGTGATCAACCGAACGATTATGGAGGATATCAGGGTCAGGATGAGTATATGGATGGAGTGCCTAGGGTGAATCACAGAGCCCCAGTTAGAGGAGTTGCCAGTCATTTTGTGCCTATAGTACCAAAGAACGCCTCACTGTTCGAGCCACCACATCAGAATGCAAGATCTTTTGAGACACCAATTCAGAATTGCTATGAAGGAAGTCAAAGTAACTATAAAAGAAACTTGCATAATCAAGGGAATAGGCAAGCGAGTCAGCATGGGTCGAATGATAACTCCATCAATGAAAAATTGGATACAATTATTGAGTTAATGATGGGTATTCAGCAAGGCAACGCGATTAGAGATAAGGAAATCAAGGCATTATCACAACAGGTTGGACAATCAAGTGAAGAAGTGACAGTCATCAAAAGAGATCAAGGTAAGCTTTGTAGTGATACACAGATATGTACAGCTCACAAATCCTCTAACACAACGAGTGTCCACATAAATGAGGTAAGTACTCGTCATTTTTCTGAAATTTCTGTTGTTGAAACTCATTCACCACAATGTGTTAAGGGTGGGGTGAATGATGTAATTGAGTTTAAGGGTGAGAGTGAACATGATCAGGAAGTTAAAAGTTCTACAAAGTCTAATATGATTCAAATAACATGTTTTCTGAAATTAGTAATTGGAATGTGAAAGTTCCATTTCCAATGGCTTTACTTGCACCAAAAAATTTAAGTAAACGAGAACAACTTAAGAGTAAAGGTGGGAAAGTTTTGAAAAAGTTAAAATAAATAAACCGTTACTTGAACAAGTTAAAGCGAGTCCAGATCATGTTGAGTGTTTAGAAGAGTTAAGTACCCACAAACGACGTCACAAGTTTCCTAAACAACTTGCTTTAACTGCTAGTGTGAATGCCGTTTTGATGGGTGCCCTTCCCCTGAAACTTCAAGATCCAGGAAAACCTATTATTTTAATACAAATAGGTAATTTTAAATTATATAGGGCTTTATTGGATCTTGGAGCTTGTGTAAGTATTTTACCGGGGAGTTTGTATGATCAGTATGATTTTGGGCCGTTACAAAAAGTTAAAACAACAGTGGTTTTGGCTGATCAAACTCCTAAGTGTCCTAGGGGGATTGTAAAGGATGTGATTGTAAAAGTTGGTGAATTCTATTATCCTGTGGATTTCCTCGTGCTAGATTGTGTAAAGATTACACAACCGACTGTTATTATGGGTAGACCGTTTTTAGCTACAACAAAGGCTATTATTAATTGTGATGAGGGAACGGTAAGAATGAGGTTCGGGGAAAAGAAAATGAGTTTAAAGGTGTTTTCTAATTCGTTTAATCATAAAGCTGACAAGAGTGGATCTCCGGATGTAAGGCCACGTTACCGGTGCCCTACTTTGGACGTTGGATTTACTCATAAACGCGGTTCCAAATATCAGAGTGCATAAAAACTTTCGCGGAATAATATAAAAGTCGACCATTCATTACAAACATCCATAACTTGTCTTTCAAAACATAACATAAAACATAGTATTTCAAACATCACGACAAATCTCCAGATGCCAGCCTCTTCGGATCCTGCCATGTGTCTTCCTCAAGCCAACTGCCTCAGTCGATTAGCATGCGTGCATACTAAAAGTCAGTTACGCTGAGTGAGTTTTAGTTAATCATACATCATTCAATACATTAATAACTACGTACTTCCATACATACTTCATACTTTCATAATTCGTTCATAATATACATATTTACCTTCATACTTTATTCTAAATTTTACTTTACATTATTCTATTCTACCTCGGATATTATTAGGGTTAGGTCCCTTTTTCTGCCTCGGATATTATTAGGGTCCGGTTCCTTTTCTGCCTTGAGTATTATTAGGGCTCAGTACCTTTCTGCCTCGAGATTTATAAAGGGCTCGGTCCCTTTTCTACCTTGAGTATTATTATTAGGGCTCAGTCCCTTTCTTCTGTACCTGGCTATCTCTTACATTCCTTCATAACATACATACGTACCATTCGTACATTATACATAACATTATAACTTGACAGTACGTGCAATATCCGAAGATCGTTCACGCACCGTCAAGCATTCATCATACGTAAATCATATAAGGCATACACTTACCACTTAAGGTAAGTGTATTAACTATCACATCGAGTATACACACAGCCCCGAAAACATAACAAGGAAATAGGGCTAGAAACTCACCTGAACTCGATTACATTCACCGTTAATTGTTATTCCTTTCCTTAGCTGTGCTCGACTAACTGTATAACAGTTACACGTATCAATTTAACTATCACTACTCATATCGCGTTTCTATTCTAGTTATAACCCTCAACGAACGGGGGTCCGGGGGCAGCTCCCCTGGCAGCGGGTTCTAGGGGCGGCAACCCCTAGCAGGGTCTAAGGGGCAGAGCCCCTGGCTGGGGTCGAGCTGCCTCCTTGTAACGAATTGGAAATTTGGATCATTAATTAATTTGCTAACTTAAAAGTTCAGCTTGGAAAAGTTTTATTTCAATTAACTATCTTATCACATTTTCCATTAGCATTTTGAATCAATTATTAATTTTCTACTTAAAAGTTCAAGGGTTTCTTTGTAACTAAATCATTCTTTACTAAGTCCAGGGACTGATCTTTTCATTCCGTTAAACTTCTAATTCATTACTGGTTCATAACGAATTGGCTTATCCTAGCAATTTGGTCCTGGTAGCGAATTGAACCCTTTAACGAACTGGACCTTAACGAATCAGTCCATATAGCGAACCAGTCCAAGTAGCGAACTGGACCTTCTAATTCGTTATTTCTTTTAACGAATGATCAATGCGAATTAGGAGCTAGTTCGTTAACTTATCTTTAACGAATTTGAACACGAATTAAGTCTAGTTCATTAGATTTTCCTTTAACGAATCGCTTGACGAATTGCTTCCAATTCGTTAACTCCTCGTTAACGAATTACCTCTAATTCGTTAACTTTTCGTTAACGAATTAGGGTTAGGTCAGGGAATGTCAGAACATTCCCTGACATCCTTTAACCTTGTATACACTTTTCCGGCGCCGCCGCTGGAAAACCTCGGATTCGCCGGAAAAACGAGTTTTAACTCGTTTTTCACCGTTTTTCGTCCCGTTCAATCCAGATCTGAGCTAGGGTGATCCCTAAGCTCATCTTAGGTTCGGTTTATACCCGATTCCATCCGGATCTCGTGACTTACACGGTTAAAGGATGTCGGCTTGTCGTTTCGTGACCATATCTATCGGGTTTAAGCTCATACAATATCATACTATCATTACCTTGGATCGGGATCGGTTTTCCTTGGTGATTTCTGCTAGAGAGAGAGACGAGGGAGAGAGAGAGCTTTAGTGTGTGTTTTGACGGTGTATGGAATATGTGTGAAATGAAATTAAATGGGTGATTAAAGGTTTATATATTTATGGATCATGGGCTTAAGCCCATGGTCTTTTTCCTTCTTTCATAATCCAAGTCCATAACCCATGTCCATTTACCCAACACTAGCCCGACTCATAATAACTCATATTTCATTTATTAACCGAAACTAGAAAACGGGATGTTACAAGTCTTTCCTCCTTAAAGAGGTTTCGTCCCCGAAACCTAACTATTACATAAACAAATCTGGATAAAACTTGCGCATCTCTTCTTCAACTTCCCAAGTAGCATCTGATCCTTTGCGGTGCTTCCATATCACTTTCACTAAGGGTATAACCTTGTGTCGTAGTTGCTTTTCCTTGCGATCAACTATCTCTATTGGTTGTTCAATGTAGTTCAACTGTTCATCAACCTCAATGTCCATTAATGGCACGTGCGACGGGTCATCAACCAGACATTTTCTCAGATGAGAAACATGGAATGTCCAATGAATTCCTTCTAACTCTTCGGGAAAATCTAGCTTATAAGCCACTTCACCTACTTGATCTAAAATCCTGAACGGCCCAATGTACCTCGAACTCAACTTCCCTCTCTTTCTAAAACTGATGATTCCTTTCCAAGGCGAGACCTTGAGCATCACACTGTCACCAACGTTAAACTCAATCGGTCATCACCGCTTATCAGCATACGACTTCTGTCTGTCTTGCGCAGCTTTCATCCTTGCTTTGATTTGGTCAAACTTTGAAGAAGTTTCTTGAACAACTTCCAAACTTCCCATCTCCTTTTGACCAATCTCTCCCCAACATACCGGGGTTCTACAACGTCTTCCATATAACATCTCGAATGGTGGCATACCAATGCTTGAATGGTAGCTGTTGTTGTAGGAGAATTATGCTAGATGCAGATGATCATCACAACTTCCACCAAAGTCTAAAACACAAGCACGTAGCATATCCTCAAGGGTTTGGATCATCCTTTCAGACTGTCCATCTGTTTGAGGATGATACGCCGTATTGATGTTCAATCTTGTTCCCATGGCTTCATGGAACTTCTTCCAGAATCTCGAAGTAAACCGTGTATCTCTATCGGACACGATTGATAACGGTACTCCATGCTTAGATACAACCTCTTTAATGAACAAGCTTGCTAATGTTTCTGACGAGATAGCCTCTTGTATAGGCAGAAAGTGAGCACTCTTGGTCAAACGGTCCATAATCACCAAGATGGTATCATGGTGCTTAGCTGTACGAGGTAGCTTAGTTATGAAATCCATGGTGATGTGTTAATATTTCCACTCTGGTATCTCTAGCGGTTGCATCTTCCCGTAAGGCTTCTGGTGCTCTGCTTTGAATTGCAAGCAAGTTAAGCACTTACTGACATAATCTACTACATCATTCTTCATACCCGGCCACCAATAATCTCTTTTAATCTTGGTACATCTTTGTAGCTCCTGGATGAATCGAATATCTCGACTTATGAGCTTCGTCTAAGATTCGACCTCTGAGATCTCCATGGCGTGGAATCCACATACGGTCAAACCTAGTCTTAACACCATGCGTGTTTTCCACCAACTCGTCTTGCCGACTGACAGTTCTTTCTTTCTTCACTAGCCCTTCATCTACCAGAACCTCTGATTGCACTTTGACGATTTCTTTAAATAGGCTTGAGTTCATAATCAACTGGTATGACTTTGCTGTTGCAATGACTTCCTCATTCTTATGGCTTAGCGTATCGGCGACCACATTAGCTTTACCAGGATAGTACTTAATGTCGCAGTCGTAATCCTTTATCAACTCCAACCATTTTCTCTGTCTCATGTTCAATTCTTTCTGCTCGAAGAAGTACTTTAAACTCTTATTATCTGTGTATATGGTACACTTAGTACCGTACAGATAATGTCTCCATATCTTAAGAGCGTGCACTACTGCTGCCAGCTCTAAATCATGCGTCGGATAAGTACTCTCATGGACTTTCAACTGTCTAGATGCGTAAGCTATTACTTTTCCTCGTTGCATCAACACGCAACCTAACCCACGATGCGAAGCATCAATACAAACAACCAAATCCTCGTCACCATCGGGTAAAGCAAGGATTGGAGCTCGCGTGAGTCTCTTCTTTAACTCCTAAAAAAGCCTCTTCTTGAAACTTACCCCAACTAAATACTATCGAATTTCGGGTCATACCGGTCAACGGCGCGGCTATCTTGGAGAAACCTTCGATGAATCTCCTATCGTAGCCAGCTAACCCTAGGAAGCTTCGTATATCAGTCGGATTCCGTGGAGTTTTCCAATTAGTTATCGCTTCAATCTTAGCTGGGTCCATGGTAATCCCTTCAGGATTGATCACGTGACTTAGAAATTGCACTTCTCGCAACCAGAACGCGCACTTCGAAAACTTAGCATACAACTTCTCATTTTTCAAGGTCTCCAATACCTCTTTCAGATGCTCAGCATGATTAGACTCAGTCTTTGAGTAAATCAATATATCGTCGATGAAGACAATAACCGACTTATCCAACATTGGCCGACACACCCTATTCATCATATCCATAAATGCTGCAGGAGCATTTGTTAGACCGAATGACATCACGAGGAACTCGTAGTGTCCATACCGCGTCCGAAACGTTGTTTTAGGGATGTCTGCCTCTTTCACCTTCAGCTGATGATAGCCTGATCTGAGATCTATTCGTGAGAACCAACTTGATCCTTGCAGTTGGTCAAACAGATCATCAATCCTTGGCAAATGATATCTATTCTTTACCGTAAGCTTGTTCAACTCGCGATAGTCTATGCACATTCTCATACTTCCATCCTTCTTATTCACGAATAACACTGGCACGCCCCAAGGAGAAACACTTGGTCGAATAAAACCCTTGTCGAGGAATTCTTGCAGTTGGAACATCAATTCTTTCATCTCGGACGACGCTAAACGGTAAGGTGCTTTCGCGACTGGCTGGGCTCCTGGTATTAAATCTATCTGGAATTCTATCTCTCGCTCCGGTGGCAACCCCGGAAGATCATCAGGAAATACTTCTGGGTAGTTGCACACGATGGGAACATCTTTCATTACTTTCGTCTCGACCGTAGCGTTGACATCATACGCCAGGTAGGCACCGCACCCTCGCCTTAACAAACCCTCAGCTTATATCATCGAAATGACATTAAGCCCAGAACTTTCCTTATCACCATAAATCGTCACAACACTTCCATCCAAAGTCGTTAACTCTATTATCCTACTTTTACACACTATCTGAGCTTCATACTCAGACAACCAATCCATTCCCAAAACTACATCGAACCCTCCCAAGGTCATACCATACAAAGTAACAGGGAACTCATGTCCCTCTAACTCTATCTTGCAATTCTTAACCATTTTCATTATTTTAACCGAAGTTTCACTAGCGGTTTCTACTGTAAAGGTTTCAGACACTCGGCAACATTTCATTTTAGCTAGTTTACTAAATGGTGTAGCTACGAAACTTTTATTCGCACCCGAATCAAATAATACTGAAGCAGAAATACCGTTTACTAAAAACGTACCAGTCACAACATCCGGAATTTGTTTAGCCTGTTCATGAGTCAACATATAGGCTCTAGTCTTTGGCCTAGCTTGATCACCATCCTTCTTCCCACTTCCTCCAGCCTCACCCTCGGTGCATCCTCTAGCAAAGTGACCTGTCTTACCGCTCTTGTAACATGCGGGTTTTGCAGTACAATCTGGAGCATAATGCCCCACCTTTCCGCACTTGTAGAAAGCGATCGTACCAAACTTGCACTCACCAGCATGACTCTTCCCACACCTATAACAAACGTCTGAACCCTTACTCCACCTGCACTCGCCACCGTGCATCTTTCCGCAGGTCTTACACGACCTCTTCTCCTAAACTCTCGGCTGTTTGCTCTTGGGGTTCCACAACTGAGTACCATGTATTTTAGCAGGAGCAACCCACTTCTTATCCCTCTTCTCTTCCACCACCCCATCATCCGTCGAAAAGTCGTCGTAAACCATTTCCGCGAGCCCAATAGCGGAATCAAAAGTACCTGGTCTACCAGCCTTGACTAAGACGCACACATTTTGCGGTAGCCCCCTAAGGTAGCACTTGATCAGCTTGGCCTCAGTGTTCACCAAGTCCGGCACCAACCTTGACATGCAGTTGAATTCGGTAGTGTATTCGCGGTGTGTCATATTACTCGCCTTCAGACTCAAAAACTTCATTTCAACCCTCTCGACCTCCGCATCAACACAAAACCTCTTCATTACCAACTCCTTCAAATCATCCCACCGCATAGCTTTGATCTCCTCCCGGGTCTTCCTCTGTTCAACAGTTTCCCACCAGTACATTGCTTCATCAAGAATATTGGGTGGCAAAACCCACAGCTTGGTCGGGATGGCATTCGCTAATTCTATTTAACCTTGTCCATCGTGGTAATCCATTGGAGATTAGCGATTGCGTCTCCCAAGCCAGTTAGCTTCGACCGGTCATAACCTTTAAATGACTTGTAGTTGCACCCACCTCGGCCTCTTTTCCTGTCATCGACCTCTACCGACTTAACCACACTTGATTCCTCCTTCTCCTCCTCGTCATCCTTCTTACTCTTTTCCCCCGACTTCTCAGCAGACTTTTCAGGATTCCAGTTCTTTGCAGCAGCTGCTACCCGCCTGAGCAATGGCAACTTGAATGGCATGGTCAAGTTGATACCCTTCGTTGTCACTCGGATTTCCACCGGCTGCACTTCCTTCTCCCTCAGCGTTAGTAGCTGCTTTTACTGACGGTTCTCGGACAACGCGTGGCCTACCACGACGTCCCATACGTCATCCTCTTCCAGCAACTTTCTTTGCTCCAGCCATTCGTATTCTATAAGGAAACACAAACATCATCACTTAAGGAACCATTTAGTACAAGGATAGTAAGGCTAACAGGTAATAACAGTGGCCAGCTGTGATTAGCTGATCACGTTACTCTCCATGTCCTATACACTTCCCTTTGTGAATCCACTTTTGCTAGTTCTACTTCTAACAGTTAAACAATCAAACCGTACATATCATCACATACTCCTATCCCTAGCAATTTAGGCTAACATTCATACATTATTTATTTAGCAATTACGCAAACATTCGTTCATTATTCTACTTTACATGTGAACTTAATCACATACTTTACCTTTACTTAGCTTGCTTGATAGACACATGGCATTCTCGTACTGGAATCTTCTTTCTTTTCTTACTTTAATCCCATTCTCTGTTCGAGTCTAAGCATGTAGGATGTTTAAATCTCTCGAAATTTGCTCTGATACCAACTTGTAAGGCCCCGTTACCGCTGCCCTACTTTGGACGTTGGATTTACTCATAAACGAGGTTCCAAATATCAGATTTAATAAAAACTTTCGCGGAACAATATAAAATTCGACCATTCATTACAAACATCCATAACTTGTCTTTCAAAACATAACATAAAACATAGTATTTCAAACATCACGACAAATCTCCAGATGCCAACCTCTTTGGATCCTGCCATGTGACTTCCTCAAGACAACTGCCTCAGTCGATTAGCCTGCGTGCATACTAAAAGTCAGCTACGCTGATTAAGTTCTAGTTAATCATACATCATTCAATACATTCATAACTACGTACTTCCATACGTACTTCATACTTTCATAATTCGTTCATAATATACATATTTACCTTCATACTTTATTCTAAATTTTACTTTACATTATTCTATTCTGCCCCGGATATTATTAGGATCCGGTCCCTTTTTCTGCCTCGGATATTATTAGGGTCCGGTCCCTTTTCTGCCTTGAGTATTATTAGGGCTCAGTCCCTTTCTGCCTCGATATTTATAAAGGGCTCGGTCCCTTTTCTACCTTGAGTATTATTAGGGCTCAGTCCCTTTCTTCTGTACCTGGATATCTCTTACATTCCTTCATAACATACATACGTAGCATTCGTACATTATACATAACATTATAACTTGACAGTACGTGCAATATCCGAAGATCGTTCACGCACCGTCAAACATTCATTATACGTAAATCATATAAGGCATACACTTACCACTTAAGGTAAGTGTATTAACTATCACATCGAGTATGCACACAGCCCCGAAAACATAACAAGGAAATGGGGCTAGAAACTCACCTGAACTCGATTACGTTCACCGTTAATTGTAATTCTTTTCCTTAGCTGTGCACGACTAACTATATAACAGTTACACGTATCAATTTAACTATCACTACTCATATCGCGTTTCTATTCTAGTTATAACCCTCAACGAACGGGGTCCGGGGGCAGCGCCCCTGGCAGCGAGGTCTAGGGGCGGCAACCCCTAGCAGGGTCCAAGGGGCAGAGCCCCTGGCTGGGGTCGAGTTGCCAGGTCAGCTTGGAAAAAATTTATTTCTATTAACTGTCTTATCACACTTTCCATTAGTATTTTGAATCATTAATTAATTTGCTACTTAAAAGTTCAAGGGCTTCTTTGTAATTAAAATTATTCTTTACTAAGTCTAGGGACTGATCTTGTCATTCCGTTAAACTTCTAATTCATTACTTTTTCATAACGAATTGGCTTATCCTAGCGAATTGGTCCTTGTAGCGAATTGAACCCTTTAACGAACTGGACCTTAACGAATCAGTCCATATAGCGAACCAGTCTAAGTAGCGAACTGGACCATCTAATTCGTTATTTCTTTTAACGAATGATCAATGCGAATTGGGAGCTAGTTCGTTAACTTATCTTTAACGAATTTGAACACGAATTATGTCTAGTTCGTTAGATTTTCCTTTAACGAATCGTTTGACGAATTGCTTCCAATTCGTTAACTCCTCGTTAACGAATTATCTCTAATTCGTTAACTTTCCGTTAACGAATTAAGGTTAGGTCAAGGAATGTCAGAACATTCCCTGACATCCCTTAACCTCGTCTACACTTTTCCGGCGCCGCCGCCAGAAAACCGCGGATGCGCCGGAAAAACGAGTTTTAACTCGTTTTTCACTGTTTTTCGTCCCGTTCAATCCAGATCTGAGCTAGGGTGATCCCTAAGCTCATCTTAGGTTTGGTTTATACCCGATTCCATCCGGATCTCGTGACTTAAACGGTTTAAGGGTGTCGGCTCGTCGTTTCGTGACCATATCTATCAGGTTTAAGCTCATACAATATCATACTATCATTACCTTGGATCGGGATCAGTTTTCCTAGGTGATTTCGGCAACAGAGAGAGAAAGCTTTAGTGTGTGTTTTGAGGGTGTATGGAATATGTGTGAAATGAAATTAAATGGGTGATTAAAGGTTATGGATCACGGGCTTAAGCCCATGGTCTTTTTCCTTCTTCATAATCCAAGTCCATAACCCATATCCATTTAACCCAACACTAGCCCGACTCATAATAACACATATTTCATTTATTAACCGAAACTAGAAAACGGGATGTTACACTGGAGAAGGAGAATCATACAGAAAAGAAAAAATGTTTTATGATTGACAGGTTAAATGAAGAGAAGGTAAAGAAGAAGTCAAGAAGGAGAAGAAGAAAAAAGGTGGAGTTTTGTAGGTTCCCGGACGGATCTTACACGGGATATCGCTATCTACGTAGGTGCGGAATCCCTGCGTAGGTAGTTACGAGCGTAGAATACGTAAAACAATCACACGCGATACAAACGAACACGTTATATAATATAACTTGAAACACGTCTTTTACAGACTCTATCTCTCGTCTATCGACTTGCTGAATTACACGTGATTAACCAAAACTCTAACTCTTAACCGTAAACCCGTAGGCTATATAAATACACGACAACTTCGCCTCAGGCGAAGTTGTCAGTAACTTCGCTCGTTGAACAAGTTCGCCTAGGCGAACTTGTCGACAACTTCGCTTGTTCAACAAGTTCGCCTAAGCGAACTTGTTGACAACTTCGCTTACACACATAAACATAAACTTAAACATAATTACATTACAGACTCGATTACAAACGCTAGACTATGAACTACTGACATTTATGTACCAACAGACTCCCCCTTGGCAGTAGCTTCATATCTTGATCTTCAAAGCTTGTGTCTTGTAATCTCTCGTCTTCTCTCTTCATCTCTTCAAGCATGCACTCCCTGTCTAACACATACAGAAACCAACTTCTGGTACTTCTTAGCTTCCTCTTTCCAAGCAGGAATGTAGAAAATCTTCTTAGCATGTAGTACCTGCAAGTCAGCTTGAGACAGATTGACTAAGTGCATAGGATCATACACTCTCATGATCTCTTGCTCATCTTCATCCTCCATGACCACTTCAGCAGTTTCACAATCCACGTACCACCACTTCAAGTCTTTCAAGACGTTCTTGGGCATCACCTTCATCGGCACTTCTTTTAAATGACGGACTGGTTTATACTTCATAACCATCCATGGTTTGCCGTCTGCCCTCATCCCTCTATCTTTGTCTTCTACTAACTTCCCTTTCTGAGGCTTCAGAAGTTCAAACTTTTTATCTTTAATGGCCTCCTTCCAAACAATTTTCCCAATTACTCTCGCCATGTTATCATCGCTTCTGTTTATCAGCCCCAGTCTTGCTAAGTCTTTCACCTCACACTCCGGTAAGGTATTCAGGGATCTTAACATCTTCTTGAAGTACTGAATGCCGTCGTAACGTTTGATTACAAATAGTTTCAACTCTTCATCGTACAACCAGCATATGATTCCCTTCTTTGATTCTGCATATCCCTTTATATTATACGACTTTTTGAACATCGTCGGTACTGCTGGCTTCTTCGTCTTTACAAACCACTGAGCGCAGCCTTCCTTCCAGTTTGGCTGATCTTCCCACTCAGTGTTGTCAACCGCAGCATCTTCACATATAGTCGACTGTTCAACCACAGGGATCTCATGCTCTACATTTTCTTCAACAATCTCTCCTTCTTCTATCACATTCTCAACCACAATTTCTGCACCAATCTTTTCAATCTCATCGATTGGCAGAACATCATCTTCATTTATCAACTCATCATCCTCTAACATATCGTCAATCTCTTTCAGCGCATCAATCATATCATCAACAATCTCAACATCTTCAACCACATCCACATCATCACCAACAGCAACCACATCATCACCAGATGCAGACTCCCCCTCAGCTGTGGAAGCCCCAAGAGCTATAGTAGTTCTTGGCAACTCACCACCTGCATCTTTCGATGCATTGGGATCATCGTCTCGGTCTTCTCTTCTTTTGGTCCTCAGCTCATCTCCTCTACAGCTCATCTCCCCCTGAGATACCAAGAACACCTTCAAGGCATCTATAACTTTCCCGTGCTCAGCCAGGAGGGATGCCTGCAGTTGATTTGCTTCCACTAGGCTTTGAATAGTCTTGGACTGCTCAGCTACAATCCGCTCTAGTGAAGCTATTCGTTCCGAGTCTGAAGTGGGCGTGACCGCAGGTGGTACCGTACCCGATAACCCTGCAGTAGTGGTGACTGTAGACTCGACAAATCGTGCTACTACCACCGATGGAGTAAGCGTTTGAGGTGGTAGAGACACAATTGCTGGAGTCGACGTCTGGACGGCCGTGATCGATGGAATGTCAGCCGACGATGTAGCCACTACGGGAACAACCGTAGCGCTTGTACTCGATACCTGCACAGAGGTAGGAACAATGGACATACCAGACAGGGCAGGTGGAGCAAAGCGTACCAACCGTGAAGTCTCTCCAGCTCCTACACCCATACCTGTCCTTTCCCTTCGTGAACGCTTTCTCACCAGCTGCACAGCTTCTTCTTCATCATCTTCCTCGTCGTCGTCGTCAACAGTTCTCTTTTGTTTCCCAACTGTTCTCTCATGCGTTACCATCATCCGTCTAGCCTCTTCCATCACATCATCAAAGTCAGCCTGTGGATCCGAGACTTGAATATTCTCTTGAGGATCAACTCGGTCCATATCAAACATTCCTTGGCCTCCCAAGAGGGCATCAAGGTCAATCTCTGCAGCTGACACAGCAGCAGATACAGCAGGCGCAGCTGATACAGCCTGGGGTGCTGCCGCCTGTTGTGGTCTTGGGTCTCTGAACTCGTCCCCTGCCGCAGGCACATACTCCGGGTTTATAAGGTACCCAAAGAGCGGAGTATGCCTGGGACGCAGCTCAGGCTTGCTTCGTGCGCTGGAAGTGCGACACTGTGCAAAGATACATTTTGTCACACTTTCCACGTATCAAATAGGGCGTCGTTGAGGCAGCGTCGGAGCCACATGATTGAAAATCATCTGTAGGAATCGTGGATACATTGTAAACCGCTCACGCGCCACAGCCCTTCGTTGCCTATCGATCTCGTAAAAGATCATCTGGCTGAAAGAATATCTTTTATTATAAGTCAACGCAGTCATAGCAGACTGCATTGTCGCACCCATACCATCAGTGCCTGCCTTCCGTCCTGACATACATACGATCATGACGTGCATAAGGAAGCGCCACTGATCTAAAAGGAATCCCTTCCTCCGTTGAGTGTCCCCTAAGGGACCAGAATACCCCATCCTGAGGAACGCCCCATCACGGAATGGCGCAACAAACTCCGTTGGGTCATCCCTCGTCTCTTCACCAAACTGCAACGCCACCCGTATTTGTTCAGAAGAAAACTGAACAACTTGACCGTTTACGGTGGCTCGCATAACCGGGGGCTCAACCCGGCAATCGTACTCTACCGTCTGCCAAAAGTCTTCAATATTCGGTAGGGAAATAGGCAGGGTAGTGGTTATTACATGATATATCCTTGAGCGCAAGAGAAAATCCCTGTAGTCCTCCACGCCCCTTGCATCTGGGTCAAGTGTTATGAACTGGTTATGAGCTGGGAAGAATTGTCTGTGATCATCACCGTCATCACCTGCACCTCCTGCACCTCCAACAGCAGCCATATCTGCACTAAACGAACCAAGTTAGATAAACGTTTAAGTTGTACACAAGTTCGCTTGATTACCAGGAGCGAAGTTGTGATCAAACCTGTATAGGCGAAGTTAAAGGTGAGGCGAAGTTGGGAACAACTTCGCTTCATCTTTAAGTTCGACTAATTAATTTTAAGTAAAATGGTCTGGGCGAAGTTAGTGATAACTTCGCCTCTTCACAACATCGCCTCAGGCGAAGATAAGGGTTAGGCGAAATTAAGTCTCAGGCGAAGTTGCGGATAACTTCGCCTCAGGCGAAATTAAGCCCCAGGCGAAGTTGCGGATAACTTCGCCTAAACCCTAACTTCGCCTGAACTGAATCGGCGACTGTTAGGATTCTAACAGCCGGAATCCGATGATTCGGCAAAGTTTGACGATCCAGGAGACTCTAACACATGATATTACGGATGGTTAGATGAAAAGATCGTCCATGAACACGTAATACAAGTTTGTAAATCTCGGTTTTGAAAGGTCACCGGACCGAGGTCACGAAACAGTTCAAAACGACCTATGAAAAGTATCACTGTCTTTGGATATACGGTTAATCGATAACACACACCTTGAATCTATGAACGAAACTGAGAAAAAGGATCGAAATCGGAAACGAATCAAGTTAGCCGGATAATAGTTAAGTTCGCCGGGTTTCTCGGAACAACTTCGCTGATATTTTGAAATAATGAATTTTTTACTGTTTGAAATCCTTATATAGGGTCAGAGTTGGTCAGGCGAAGTTACGGATAACTTCGCCTAAGCGAAGTTATCCACAAGTTCGCCTGATTCAACAACTTCGCCTATATTTTCATAACCAAACCTTATAATTTTGAACAATTTGAATTAACTCTTTAAAACTTCCCTTTAAGAAATAAACAATATGATCAATTCTAAGTAACCAGATAAAAAATCATAAAACTATCTAAGTACAAAAACTTAAAAAAATTTAAAGTATAAGGGATCAAATTTCAGTCTCGATAGGGACTGCTACGTTTTAGAAAAGATCCGAACAGGAATCATACTAACTACGTGACTGTCACATAGATCCGTGTTTAGCTGTATTATGACATATAAAGACAGGTTGTAAGCAGGTATAACTTAAAATGGTTTTCATCGTTTCTGTGATACGAGTTAGGTTCAATTAATCCTTAAAATTTAAGTGGGCAACAACTCAGAAATATTGATGCCTCCTATCTATCCTCAAAGCGTATTTGGCTTTCCCTAAGTCACCCCGAATTGACTTCGACCCATAGTGTCTGATTAAACTGTAAATATTCTTGATCTGTTTCCCGTTCTTCTTTCTTACTCAATGATTGTGAAGTCTTGATATTATCATCACTAATATGTTACAATAACTTCAAATAATTTTTTTTTTTTTTTTTTTTTAAAACTAACATAGACTTCAAAGTAGAAATTAACTGCAAGTCCCGAATCTGGATCACTGCAGTATCTTGAAACGCTATCTTCACGGGAATCAGAACACACATGGGTTCGTGTATGACTGGGTAATCACTTTTCTGCCTATCATTCGGAAAGATATACATGAAGACACGCAAAACTCTTAAGGAGTTTCCACATAAAATCAAGTAAAATTTAATTTGTATCACATCTACTTTTAGGCACCATAAAAAGTTATCATGACATACAATGATTGTCCTAAAGCCTTTTAAGCCTAATAACATCACTAGTTAAGCACACAGAATTAGTATACTATCATTTTCCAAGGTTGGATCAATTTTCTGTGAACATAGCAAAGGTACTTCATACGAAGTAGTAGACTTGAAAAGTAATTTCATTTCCCTTGAAAAATTTTGACTTCAATCGCCCCGATCACGTCAAAGTCTTCAGGTAAACGGCAATCCTGAAGATCCAATGGATCAACTGGACCGACCACATACAAGTATGTGTCCTTCTAACTAAGTATGACCGACTAATTTTCAGCGACAGAAAGAAAACACATCATAACCGCCCCGGTCACTTTCAGTCATCTGGTTAATGGCGACCCTCATTCTCTACAAGTAGAAACGAGGACCAAAACATATCCGAGGATATGTCCATCAAACTGAAATAACCGACTAATTTTAAGCAATAGTGAATAGTGACGTTTTTTTTTTTTTTTTTTTTTTACAAACACAAAAAAACATGGTTACTCGGGATTGATCATCCCGTTCAGCTCAATTAGGTTTTGAAATCTGGATTTATCAAACGCTTTTGTAAATAAATCAGCGATATTTTCTAGCGTATCGACCTTTTCGACCTTAATCAGTTTCTTCTCAGCACAATCCCGTATGAAATGATGACGAATGTCAATATGTTTAGTTTTACTATGTTTCACGGGATTGTTAATTACTGAGATGGCAGCAGTGTTATCAATAAAAATAGGAGTGAGTAAGAAATTCAGACCATAGTCGCGCAATTGTTGCTGAATCCACAAAACCTGAGAGCAGCAGTTGGATGCTGCCATATATTCAGCTTCGCACGTAGAGATTGCGACTGATGTCTGTTTCTTGCACTGCCAGGAAACTAATCTTCCACCGAGAAACTGACATCCTCCTGTTGTCGACTTCCGACTCTGATTGCACCCTCCATAATCAGAATCTGTATAAGCAACCAGTTCCACGTCTCCTCCCTTCGGGTACCACAACCCTAGCTTCGGCTTGCCTTTGAGATACCGCAGAATCCTCTTCACACCCTTCATGTGAGATTCCTTTGGGTTTGCCTGAAAACGAGCACAAAGACAAACAGCAAACATTATATCAGGCCTAGAAGCAGTCAAATACATCAAAGAACCTATTATAGCCCGATACTGAGTTGGGTCCACATCTGCGTCACCGTCTATTTCAGCTCCCAACTTGTGGTTGACGCAAATTGGAGTGTCAAATGGAGAACAGTCCTCCATCTTGAAGCGCTTGAGGACATCATGAACATATTTTGTTTGATGAATGAACATCCCATCCTTCTTTTGATCAACCTGAAATCCTAAAAAGAACGTTAGTTCACCCATAGCACTCATCTCAAATCTTTTCTTCATGACGGCCTCAAATTCCTGACACATGGAGACTCTTGATGCAGCAAATATGATGTCATCCACGTAGACTTGAACTAGCAGGAAGTCACTTCCATCTCTCTTCACAAACAGTATGCTGTCAATCAAACCCCTTTCAAAACCATTCTCTAGCAAGTAGTCCGATAACATTGAATACCAGGCACGAGGTGCCTGATGTAATCCATACAGCGCCTTGCTCAACTTGTACACGTGATCAGGAAAGTCTGGGTCAGGAAAACCCGGAGGTTGCTCAACATACACAACCTCATCAACTTTCCCATTGAGGAACGCACTCTTCACGTCCAACTGAAACACTTTCATCTTCTTAAAAGCAGCAAACGCCAAAAACAATCTTATCGCTTCCAACCTGGCCACCGGAGCGAACACTTCATTATAATCTATCCCCTCTTGCTGATTAAAACCTTTAACGACCAGCCTCGCCTTTTTTCTTATAATAATCCCCTTTTCATCTCTCTTGCACTTGAACACCCATTTTGTGCCTATCGCATGCACATTCCTTGGTTTTTCAACCAAAGTCCAAACTTCCATCTTCTTAAATTGAGCCAACTCTTCTTGCATGGCCTCGACCCACGAGCTGTCCTTAAGAGCCATTTGATAATTTTTCGGTTCAATCTGGCTAATAAAGCATGAGTACAAACATTCGTTCATTATACCCGTTTCCTTAATGCTTGTATAAACACAGGTGTGCTGATTCAAGCTACTTCTGGTTTGTACACCGGAGGACACATCACCTATAACATTCTCCAAGGGGTGTTCTTTGTGAATTCTCGTGGTCGGAACAGCACCGACATGCAAATTATCTTCTAAATTAGAAGAGAGCTCATCAATGGTTGTTTCTGGCTGAGAGTGAAATGGATTGATAAACTCTTCTTCAGGAGAGACAGCAGGGGAACCGATAGAATTTGATGAGGAAGGTTGACAATCATCAAATAGCTGTCTATGTGCCAAATTTTCCTCTTCATCTAGAATCATCTTCGTAGCAACACGTTCTTCTTCTTCTGTACAAAACAAATCAGGTATGTTAAAAGACTTGAAGAGCCTATCATAGTCGAAAATCCCAGGAGGTCCGATGCTCGGTCTTGGCGATCTGTAACTCGTAATGTCGGTGTTACATACCACCTCAACCTTGTCGTTCTTTGTATTAAAGACACGCCTGTTGGGAGTCCCAACTTCATAGCCGACTAAGATTCCTTCATCGGCTGCTTCACCAAACTTTGAATATGCCTTTAAAATTGAACACGGGGACCCGAAAGCTTCAAGTCCACACAAATTGGGCTTTCTCCCATGCATAAGCTCGTAGCATGTTTTATTAAGTCTTTTTACCGTTAAAACTCTATTCAGTACATAGCAAGCTGTAGAAACAGCTTCAGCCCAGAACACCACCGGAAGCTTCGAATCAGCCAGCATAGTTCTGGCTCCTTCAATTAAAGTTCTATTCTTCCTTTCAGCCACTCCATTCTGTTACGGAGTATACGGAGCGCTGAATTGGTGTTCAATCCCTCTTGACAGACAGAATATATCCATTTCAAAATTTTTAAACTCGGAACCATTGTCACTTCTGATGAACTTCACTCGTTTATCCATAATGTTCTCAACTTTGGTAATCAGATTCTTCACCATTTGAGCCGTTTCGTCCTTTGATTTCAGGAAGTATACCCACGAGTATCGTGAGTAGTCATCAGTGATCACCAAGCAATAAGTTGTACCACCTAGACTTCTTACATTCACAGGACCGAAGAGATCCATGTGAAGCAGCTCTAGTGTACTGGCAATTGAATTTACTTTCTTGGTGAGATGGGACTTCTTGTGCTGCTTTCCCTTTTTGCACGCAAGACATTTGTCTTCAAAATTGAAACTTTTTAAGGGAACACCCAACACAAGCCCATGTCTGACAATATGGTTCATCTTCCGAAGATGAATGTGCCCCATTCTCCTGTGCCACAGTTCAGATTCCGATCCGCTTGCTTTCGTCAAAAGGCACGATTCTTCCGTTGACATTTCAGTTGAACTTAAATCCATCATATACGTATTTCGATCACGTGGAGCCTTCATTACTATCCACTCCTCTGGTATTTGAAAACCGGGCTTCAACACAATCGCATCAGTCTTCGTGAAGTGTACGGTATAATCTTTATCACAAATCTGCGACACACTCAGCAGATTGTGCTTCAGTTCTTCAACAAAGTTCACATTTTCTAACGTCATCTTCCCGTTAGTTACCGTACCCCTTCCTGTTATTTTGCCTCCACTCTCACCGGCAAAACTGACTCTTGCTCCTTGAACAGGTTTTAAATCTTGTAACAAATCCTTGTTACCAGTCATGTGCCGGGAACAGCCGCTGTCCACAACCCAAAGATTATTGGACGCCCTGTTCAACTGTTCCTGCACAAACAAAAGAGAATTTTAAAATTTGGGGACCCAAGACCTCTTGGTCTTGGGTCGATTAACCTTCTTAACAGAACTCACACACCTTAGCTGACCAAAATTAGCATTAGAAAAATTTCCACGAGTCCTAACAGGATACCTCCTTGGAGACTGATAGTGAGGCCAACCAAACCGACGAACATTAAGAGAATCAAAAGAATTATAGCATTTGGTTTGGTTATTAGTTGTGTAAAAACGAGATGTGTTTCTTTGAAAACCTGTATTATCTCTCAAATTTGAATGGTTTTCATTTTTAACATTTAAACGATTACCAAAAACCTTAGTCTCAGTTTTTGAGGGCCTCACCTCTCTGAAACGCTGCTTCAGAGGGCAATCAGCAACAAGGTGCCCTGTTTGATTACATCTAAAACAACACCTATGTTCAGCTTTCTTTTCAGCAGATGTTTTAGATGTGGAGGCAGTATTACCAACCGTACGTCTCACATAAGGTGGGACATATGGGTTGAGTGGAGTACTCCTTTTAGTTGAATTAACTTTTTCTCCACTAGTGGGTAATACTTCCTTCTCTTTTGTCTTACCCGACTCGGATGACTTATCCGAATCAGATGAGACTGGACTTGAAATAGAAATTTTAACTTTTGAGACAGGCGAACTTGTTTCGCCTTTACTAACTTCCGGTACTTTACCAGTTTCCTTAGCAGGACCTGTCTGATCAGCTACAAAATTAACAGATTCATGAACACTAGGATTGAAAGTATAATTATGGTTATAAGGTGGTGGAACCTCATGGTAACCAATTCCTCCCCTCTTAGGTGAGGAACCTTGATCACTAACGAGGTGATCAAGAATAGCAGAGGAATTCCAGAATTGCTCCAGTTTCCTATTTAGTTCCACCACTTTTACCTGGTGATCAGCAATCTGTTTTTCTTTCTCAGCGATTAACTTGGTTTTCTCTTCTAAAACCTCGTAGCTTAGATCGATCACATCAATTTTCTCAGCTAATTTTGTTTTTAAACTTTTAACTTCTTTTTCACAAGCTTTAATTTTTATTTTATAATTATTTTCTCTTGTCTTCGTGAAGTGATGATCTTCTTTCAAGGTTTTAAATTCGGCATCCAACTTAACATACTGATCAGTAATTGTAGCAAGCTATTCAGACAAGTTCTCACATTTAGTACAGATAGGTTTAGTACATACCTCGGAGTTCTGGTCATTAGCCATGAAAGCTTTTTCATTTTCAGCAGCTTTCATACATTCTTCAGCTGCAACCTTCGCCATGTGTGCCTGCTCAAAGAGAACTCCAGAGAACATGTTCCAGTTGTATTCACCAGCATCAGACATCATGGCATTATTCCCATTGTTATTTCCACTTTGCTGTGTAGTCCTCCCCTGACTACGTTCTACACGTGCATTAGTGCACTCCTTTGCAAAGTGTCCATTTTGTTGACAATTGTAACACCTCACCCTTGACTTATCAAATCCTGGCTTTCCACCTACGAACTTTCTGCCAGTCTTCTTCATGAAACGCTTCACTCTTCTGACTATCATCGCCATCTGCCACTGCAGATCCATCTCCTCCAGATCATCAGGATCGATCTGGTCATAGTCTTCTTCCAAAGCAGCAGGGTCCACAATCTTCCCTTGTATGTAGTTCTTGTAAGAAGCAATAAAATATGCATAGAGTGCAAACTGCTCTTCAGCAGATTTGACACTCATTGGCATCTTAGTGTAGTTATTGCTTGAAGCACTGGGAGAGAAACTACTCTTGGATGCTTGAGGTTTCGAAGCACTTGATCCTCCAGCAACAAAGCAAACATCACCGTTCATGTTTACTGACACATTTCCTTCATGAGAAGAGTTAGAACCTGACTCTCCTTTGGAGTAGTAAGTAGCAGATTCAGACTTCGAACTTGAGCCTGAGTTAACTTTGGCACCATACATACCAGGGTCTTGAACCTGATCCGTTGGTGTCTCTTTACGAACCATATTAAGCTCAAAGGTTCTGAGCTTGTTTACTGCTGTCTCCAAGTCATAATTAGGAAAGTCTTTGTCTTCCCTCATTAGAACAGTGTACATTTCCCACTTTGGTGGGAGAGCATCGAGAAGCTTCTCAACTATTTCCTCCTCTCTGTAAGCAATAGAATAGTTGTTCAGCTCTGTCATTAGATGATAATATCGGGTGATAATATCATTGAGCGATTCGTTCTTCAAATATTTGAAAACAGAGAACTGGGTCTTTAACAGCTTAATCTTCGAGGCACGAATACCCACGTTCCCTTCGAATCTATTCTCAAGAGCATCCCAAAGCTCTCGTGCAGAAGTGTACTTCCGGAATGTATGGAGAATCTTTTGAGGAAGAGCCATAGTAATTGCAGCATGGGCCTTGCTCTCGGCCTCATACATCTTCTTCTCTTCTTCCTCCATCTTGCTGTACTTCTTTATCACATCCCGACCTTCGTATTCCATTGTCGGTGGAATATATCCATCCTGGATGCACACCCACATCCTTGCATCCTGGTATTTAATATACTGAATGAACCTATCTTTCCACGCTACAAAGTCGGTTCCTTTCATCAACCTTACACGGATCTTACACGGGATATCGCTATCTACGTAGGTGCGGAATCCCTGCGTAGGTAGTTACGAGCGTAGAATACGTAAAACAATCACACGCGATACAAACGAACACGTTATATAATATAACTTGAAACACGTCTATTACAGACTCTATCTCTCGTCTATCGACTTGCTGAATTACACGTGATTAACCAAAACTCTAACTCTTAACTGTAAACCCGTAGGCTATATAAATACACGACAACTTCGCCTCAGGCGAAGTTGTCAGTAACTTCGCTCGTTGAACAAGTTCGCCTAGGCGAACTTGTCGACAACTTCGCTTGTTCAACAAGTTCGCCTAAGCGAACTTGTTGACAACTTCGCTTACATACATAAACATAAACTTAAACATAATTACATTACAGACTCGATTACAAACGCTAGACTATGAACTACTGACATTTATGTACCAACAAGTTTGATTGTTACAAAGAAATGTGTGAATTTTATGATCAGGTCGGGGAAAGATCTAATGATGAGAGTAGAACAAGTTTAGGAGCGGAAGGAGGCAAGCACCCTACGAGACCACCAAGAATGGCACATTAGGTATGGTCCGGCTGAAGACCTTAATAAAAATTTAGCGCTAACCGGGAGGCAACCCGGCCTTGTATTCAGATACATGTACATTGTGTTGTATTTGAACTTTGTGGGTGTAGTTCACTATAAACCCACACGAGACCTCACTCGTCCTCCCGGGCTACCGGGAGGTTTAAAGGGTTTGTTGCATATGCTAAATGCAATCGTGATTCATACGAAAGCAAGTTAGTTTTTTTTAACGTTTTAACTTGTTTAACGAAATTTATTATGAAACGACTTAATTTGGCTCGGTAATTGTTTTAATAAAATTAACAGAAAATAATTTCTGTAACTCTTAAAAGACTTATGTCTAACAGTTGTGAGAAGCGTGCTTCTACACGTGTGAGTGTTTGCAGATTCTGTTAGTGAATTGAGGAGCCAGGTTCCTTGAGCGCAAGCACGAGTATATTTGAGTGGCTTATTTTTCTTATCAGGTGATTTCGTTTTCATAATTCTTTTTGTTTTATTAGTTTTATTGTTAAAAGTGTAATTGTATATTATATAAAGTGTTAGGACCATCACATTAAGTCCGGTTTTAAAATTCTAAGCAATCAATTTTAACCCCCGTCCTCAATAATATATTTTTTATTGTTAAATTTTAAACATTGAGGACAATGTCAACCTCAAGTGTGGGGATGAGGTAAAATTAAAATTTTTGCCTTAGAGTGCCTTCATTGTGCGCAAAAGCCGTAATTGTAAATAATTAATTGCTATTATTAATGCCAAGTTGAGGTCTTTGGTCATGGTCAGTTTTTAAGCTTCTTGATAGTCTTCCCATTCAAATGTTTTTCAATAAGGAAAATTAAAATGGACCGTTTAGATGGGGATAACTAGTCATGGGGACGGGTACACATGCTTCATATCGGCAACCTAATTCCTCTAGTACGTGTGTGAGATTTTCTTTATATATAATACACATATAATATATAGTATATACATATTTCATACCAGTGCCATTATAGAGAGTAACCAGTATGTCCATGATATCTAAAACTTGGTTGTCTTATGCACTTCGAGTTCTTAATACCACCACCTGTATGAAGAAATAGGACTTTAGAGAACCCATTTTATATTACCCTTACATAAAAAAATAAAATAATACTCCCTACCCTACATTATCCCTTATAGCCAAGTTTGTGTCTTTTTCCTTTCTTTTGTTTAACCCACATTACAAGCCGTGTTTGCCTTGTCCTTTATTATTTTTAACCCTGCGGATGAAATTCGCTATGTCAAGAGTTGTATATAAGTTGTTTATCGATCATAGTAAACAATGTATGTATATCTTGGGTCAATTGTTTGTATATATTGATGTTAGTATTTGTCAAAAAAAAAAATGAAAAAAAGAGGAAAAAAAATAGAAAAATCAAAGAAAAACTCAAAAAGAGTTCGCTTTAAAGTCGGTATTGGTTGTAAATAATAGTCAGTGAGTTGTTTGTTTATTTGTTAGATTAAATTGGGTTTCATCCACCATAAGCTACTAAATAAATCCGCTTCCGCACCCTAACCTAAGCCACAACAAAACCTTTAGTTCTTTTCTTTATGCAACCGATGGGTAATGGGTGGAGATATGACTTGCTTCCAAGCTTATTACATTGTGTTCATACTTGGTATAGAGAGCAGGGAGATACTAACACATTTTTTGTTGGTCCAGATATTAAACCGAGAGGAGAGATGTTATATTATGAGGGGTATGACCATGTGTGCCCTAACCGAAAACAAAGTACACTCGTTTGGACGGTTTCATAGTTTTAAATGTATCATTAAATTGTTTGATGGGTTATCAACCTTGACAGTGTCAGTACTTGGGAATTGGGTATGACCTTATAACTCACTAGTATTAACAATGATAATTGATGAACCATTGATTAAGGTGTATGCGTCGCATGATAGTTTGCTTGAAAGCAAGCAAAAGATAAGTGTGGGGATGTGATGGTCGGTTAAAAGTCATTTGTTTTATTATATTAACTGTTTAGTTTTAGTTTAAATATTGTGTGAACATTGGTACTTCAAACACACTTTTGTATTTCAGGTCATTGAGCATTTAAGATACTTATTGATGACATTTATGAGCTTGGTTTGGAGTCTTAGGAAGATAGCGTTCGATACATGCGTGATTTGGGCTAATAATAATAATAATAATAATAATAATAATAATAATAATAATAATCGTGACATGGTTTAAGTCACCTAATTCAAAAAATATTATTTAATTGATTTATGGGCTCACATTTGTAAATACGTGGAAGGGAAATTTTAATGTGCTATAACATTTTGAAGACATGGACCTTTATAAACGAATGGCACAGCTCGTAAATGGGCAAAAGTCAAGAAAGGCCCAATCAGGTTTGTGGTTCACAAATATATGGAGTGCCACTGCCAATTATGGCCCACATAGGGATTGGAATCAAAAAGGAAAGAACGAAGGTTTTTTCTGGACGGTGGGTTTGGAGGGACGCACGGCACAGGAGGCGACAAAAGAGAGCAGCCCTTGGCTGTTTTGGCTGTGCACACTAATCGAGACGAAGAAGGTTATTGTTACATCCCAAGATAATAAATCAATCAACATTCCAATGAGCGGCTAGACTCACTTGTAACTTTCTCCGGGTGAACGGTTCGTTTAGTTAAACATTAAACTTAGTTTTAATTCATGTATGGATTTGCTTTTGACACTGACGACGTTGTATAAACAATTTGATGTGTTGGTTTATTTAAACTATTTGCATGTGTTAGTAATCCTTACTTTACAGCTTGTTCGGTTGATGACAAAACCTAGTAGCTTGTTGGGTGACATAGAGTAGGTCGATTCACACTAATAAATAGGGTAATTTAATTATAAAAGATCCAATGACAAGTATCTATTTTTGATTACCACCTAAATTAACCGACTTTCCAACAACATATCTATGTGGTGTCCAAATAATTAAACTAGTTTTGTGTAAAACATTGAACCTGAAACTTGGAGGAGGTTGCATTTTCTTTAAATTGTTTTTAAAATTAATCTTCCAATTTTTGCTTGACATAGTTTGTCCACATTAGTTATAATTTTAATTTAAAATAGTCAAACTAATTTTGTAATACTAACCACATGCTCCTCGTGGATATACAATACCATGCTTACTCTAACTATTTAGTTTAATTGGGTTTTTGAATGACTAAATCGACGGTCATCAGAGGCTCAGATATCCGTTATGGTTTAACGGTTGAGATACGTTACCATTCCAAATAACAAAGCGTCATCATAGCCAAACATACTATTCCTTTAAAAAAAATGCTTCCCTTTATTGCACCACTTTTGATTGATCATGTTACCGAACTCTTTTAAGAATTAAAATGCAAACTAAAACTAATTAATTTCTTCAAAAAATTGATTCATAACAGTTTGATATTAGCTACACGATATTATAACTACTTTTTTCACTTCAAAATTTGATTAGCATTCAAAAACATTTGATGTGCTCAGATCTCAAACCGTCATCATATCACAAATGAGTTAGAATAAAACAAAGGCTTAGATCCCTGTTATAGTTGCAACATACGTTGCTGTTCCAAATAACGGAGCTTCATCATTGCGAAACACGCAGACCAATTATAACCAGTAAAGTACATCCAAGCTTCGGATGTGCTCGAATTTTTCATAAGGAGTCGCACCGAACCGACATCATATGTGCTCAAATTTTTTTAAAACCATCATCATAGCACAAATGAGTCGAAATAACTCATCAAAGGTAACAAAACGAATCCGATCACAACCTTGAACACAATTCAACCCATAAACACTCAAAAACAACTGGCACTAACATGATAATAGTCTCATCATTTCAACCCATAATCAGAGCATCACATCAAAGTTATATAAACATAATCATCATATCATGGAACTTCACGCGTTGCAAATATACGGTTGCCATAGACAACCCAAAATTTGTCTGACAACATAGCAACCACAAAGCCAAACAAAACACCACCAACAATGAACAACAGTGGATGGACTACATGTGACTGCAACAATGTCGTCATAGCCCAACAATCTTTATCTTGGATTTATCATTAATTATAAAAACAAAATTTTAACCATACATTTGGTTTCTTCTTTAATCCAACGTAACTGAGGTTGATTCTTTAACAAATCTGATAAACCCAAAATCAATGGCCAAACAACCGAAATTAGGGGTGGAAGTGAGGAGCAGTGACACACACCGATTAAAATGAACAGTGATTTATAGTGTGTTACCAAAACTGAAAAATATAATATGCATATACAATTGGCCATGTACAGCAGCTGTAAAACACCACCGGACCACCACCACCTAGGGTTTCCAAAAAGAATCCAAAAACAGTAGATAGGTTGGTCGCATATAGCCGTCGGAAAACACCACCGGACCACCACTGCCAACTAGAGTTTCTAGATAGAACTCGGTAGCAGTAGGTGGGATACCAAAGATGGAGCCGGCGGTAGAATGAAGAACAGAGGACATGGTAAATGGTAGATGATGCATGTGGTGTATTTTTATTAAGAAGAGAGAGAGACATCATGAAGGATGAAGAAATGACGCATATTTCAGCCTACACCACATGTGAAGATACAGGGGGTGTTTGGCCTAGCTTTTTTTAACGTTTTTTTACATAATAAGCTTAATTTAGTGTTTGGTTTAGCTTTTTAAGCTTATGTTTATTAGCTTATAAAGGCTAACGTGAATAAGCTTATTTGAAGATGGTTTTTTAGCTTATTTGAATAAGCTTATTTGTGTAAGGGTGTAAATTACTTATTACCCTCAAATGATGGTGGATTAATGATTAATGAAGCAACTTATTAGTGTAACAAATTAAAGAATGGTGAATTTAACAATTTATTAAGGCGCATAATTAATAAGGGACAAATGGTGGATAATTAGTGAGGCAACTGGTAGAATTTCATAAAAGAGACAAGTTGGTCGAAATTGGTAGATACTAATTAATACGTTGGTGGAAAATCAACTCTTACCATTAGGGATGAGATCGGGACCGTACCGGGACCGTACCGGTATCGGTACCGAAATATTCGGTTCGGAACCGGGACAGTACTGGTATTGAAGGCAAAAATTCGGAAAAATACCGGTCCTGTAACGGTACTGAAACTCAATACTTTGGTACCGATTTCGGTACCGGTACCGGCTTGGTACCGACACCAACAGGTACCAATACTAATTTTGTTCATCTCTACTTACAATCAATCTACCAATTCTCAAACCATTAACTCTTACCTTAAAAAAATCCTATTTATCAAACACTCATCACCATTTATCAAGGATTCAAAAAATTTTCTTGAAGTGGAGTAACACGAACCTATTTTCATATACTGAGGTAATTTGTTCTATTCGTTTTTTTTACTTATTGAATTGTTTCCTCTTTGTTTTAATTTTCAAATTGTTCTCTTCGTTTGGCCTAGTTTTACGTCTTCATTGATATAAATTTATTCAAAAATGATGGTATAACTCATAAAAACAAAGTAGATACATATACAATATAAGATATGTGATAATATGTAACCATGACCCTTTTCGTCATTTTACTAACATAAGCTAAATAAAAAAAAGCTAACACAAACACTTAAAAAGAGCTTATTAACTTGTATAATATAAGCTAACCCAAACACTTAAAGCTTATCAAATAATTGAAAATAAGCTATAAGCTTCAAAAATTTATAAGCATAAACACAAAAATATAAGCTAGGCCAAACACCCCCATAATCAAGACAACAAATGTACAACGTTTGAAGCAAGAAGTATAGCTTTTGATGTAACAATTTCAATGAATAGTATTTTAGTGTGTTAGGAAAGTTGAAAAATATAATATATAATAATTAAAAAAATATAACCCTCATCTTAGAGCATGTTTGGGATTAAGTTTGAAAAGTGCTTATAACTTTTCAAAAAGCCATTTTAAAAAGCCAGGATTTGAGACTTTTGGAAAACTGTTTTTTAACCTTTTTAAAAAACTAAAATAAAAGGTTTTTTTTGTAATTACCAAACACCATTTAACTTATTGTCTTTTTGAAAAAGCCAATAAAGTATTTTCAAATTCAATACCAAACATGCCCTTAATCAACTACAAATAATTACATATATGTACTAAAAAAACATACAATATACATATATGTTATCATCAAAAGACAAAAGCCAATACCTGCATGTGAATATCAGATATGTACATACTAGAGGTGGCAAATGGGTTGGGTTGGGTCGAACGAGTCTAAATATCAGAGTAAACTAAAATTTTATGCGGAATATAAAACTTTCATAAATATTACATAATAATTCATAGCTTGTCTTAAAACATAACTTGAAACATGCCTTTCAGTTCAAGCATTAACAAATAAATCTTCATATGCCAGCTTCTAATCATCTGCCATGAGTCTCCCATCAAGCCAGCTGTCTCATTCACCTGCGTGCATACTAAAAGTCAGCTACGCTGAGTGAGTTCTAGTTAATCATGCAACATACAATCAGTTCACATTCTTGCACACATGCCCGAATGTAACATCCCGAAATTTATTAAGATAAAAAAACCCTAAAATGTTTCATAACTTAAAATATAAAAAAACCCTCAAAAAAAATATTAAAAAATAATAATAAAAAAAATTATAACTTAAAATATAAATCATAAACAAAAAAAGTAAAAACACTAAAATGCTTCATACGTTGTCCTCGTTCCATAAAAAAAAACCCATCTAGAATCGAACCGAAACCGAAAGAATCAACGAAAATGAAACAAAGAAACAAAAAGCCAAAACCGGACCACATAAATCGAAATCGAAAAAATCAATCAAAACGAAACTAAAAGAATTCAAACCGAACAAAAACAAAACTGAAAAAACGAACAAAAACGAGTCCGGAATCGACTAGAAAGAAACAAAAGAAACCAAAACCCAACACGTCATGGGTGAAAACTCGTGTTGACTTGAAACCTGAACCGAACCCGTTCCGATCTGAAACCTGTTTCGTGTCAAAACCTGTCTTGTACGAAAACTCGTTCCGATCCGAAACCTGTCATATTTCCTTAAGACACTAACCCACATCGACCCATTTCTTTGAACTTGTCGACCCATTTTGACCCGAAAATAAAAGGATGGAATTTCAAATGACTCATTTTGACCCATTTATTTAAAACCTTTTACCAAAACCAACTCATTTAACTTTTAAAACAACTCAAATTAACTCATTTGAAAGGGTTTGGGTCAAGATTGCCACCCCTAATACATACCTTCATCTTAATCAAAAACTAAAAATACTATTGTTTTGTGTAAAAATAATTAAATAACATATACCTTCTTCCCAAACGAAAAACCCAGCATGATTTTGTACAAAATTAAACATCCAAATTATTGATCAAACAATTCAAAGTTAACTGCCAAAAAAAAATAAAAAATGAAAACGATGAAAAATACTAGCCAACCGCTGACAAGCATCAATATATGTGATTTCAAGATTACTGAGAACTAAATATAGTAAAAATCTATACTAAATATATAAGGAATTTAAAAAACTGGATTTCCTTTCACACGATTTTGGTATTCGTTTTCGTTCTCCTTCCCGACTATTTTAGGGTTGGAAATTGGTATCACTGAATCTAAATAAAAGAAGTCTCGTGAAAATCTCGTGAAAATATAATCAGTCTGATAATACAAGTTTTATCTACCAATAATACCCCTAATGATTTGATTAATGAGTGGTGGCCACATTGGGTTGAATGAGTTGTATCAAAATTAGGGGTGACAATTGTGACCCATTGGGTTGAATGAGTTGTATCAAATGTATATGATGGGTCAGAAAGGTCAGAATGGGTCAAACTAAAAAAAGAAAATGATTGAAACGGGTCAAAACAGGTTTACATTTCCCGGGGGTTTTTTTTATATATATATGTGGAACGAGAAAAGCGGAAGAAACTTTTTAGTATTTTTACCTTTCAATTTTTTGATTTATATTTCGGGTTATAAATTTTAAATTATTTTTTTTAAATTTTTTGGTGAAGGGTTTTGAAATGGCATTAGAGACTGGAGGTGGTGGTGTTATGGTGTAGACAGTGGTGGTGTTTTGGTGAGGGGTTTTGAAATAGTTTTCTAAGAAGAGTAAGAATAAATATAAGTCATTGGATCTATGATCTAGTGGTTGAGATTGATAGTTTTTAAACTACCAAATAGTTTTCGAAGATCCAGGATTTTAGACTACATTGTTCCCTAACTCTAAATTTTATGTCATTCCTACTCTTTCTACAAAACTATGTCCTTTTATTTTAACCTTTTTCTATATATATATATATATATATATATATATCCACACACACATATATAGTATTTATTGTTAGTTTTTTTTAAATAAGGTATTTTTTCACATAGCAAGTAACATTAACAAAAACATTTCAAATCAGAAAAAAAAAACTAACGGAGTTAGGGATCGTTAAGTTCGAAAGTGATATCAGAAAATAAGTTATAAATTGGGAGTGGTGGAAGACAAATCGTTAGTTGAGAGAGTATTATCGTCCAATAAATGAAAGTTGAGAGTATTAAAAACCAATATCCCTGAAAAAATTACTTAACTATCAGTGTCACTCATCTACTTGGAATGAAACATGCAGCACCAAAGCAAAAATTGTAATTCGAATGTTACTTGATAAATTAGATTAACTAGGATTTGTATCCGCGTGTTGCGGCGTAGGATGATTATTTTACTCTTAAGGATATTCATTGCATAGTCTGTATGCATGTTAAAGATCTAGAAGTGAATAACCAAAAACACTTGACGGATCAAGTATTCAACAACAAAACACAACAAAAAATCATAGCCTACAACAAAGTTGAAATGCCAACATTAAAACCTGGTAAAACAAAATTTATCTTCTTAATATGCTTCCATAATATGTTGCAAACCAACACACGGCTCAATGAAACCCGAGTAAAAAATATTAATATCATCAATTAATATTAATTACCACCAAAAGATATATATCCTCTTTATTCCCTCTTGAAGGATACATCCTACACAAACAAAAATTACGAAGATGAAATAAAACAGACACATATTAAACATGTTCAGTGATAATAATTGTATCATTGATTCACCAGTAAAACACACCAACTACATGATCCTCAATTATAGCAGTAGAAAATATCAATTTCAAATCACATTTAAGTCCCGAATCCTAAAGACCATGTTAGAAAACACTACCCAAGATATATAGTGAGAATTACATTACTTGATGTATACACCGACTATGACAAAGACGAGAATCCCACACCGATATCCTCATGTAGCCACTCCTAATTCTTCTTGCTGCAAAATGATAAATCATCTAATAAGCATAAAGAGCATATATATGACAGAATGAAGTTCATTGACGTCAGTACCTGCTCTCGGCTTGATAACTTGGCAAGTCCAACTGAAAATAACAATAGAAATAACTTGAAACACCACATAGACATTTCGGCAAACACTTGATAGGCAATACAAAAGGGGATGAACTGTTAGAAATTGAAGAACTAACTTACTTGCCAGTTCCATAAATCCTGAAAATACTAATATCATCCAATTCCATAACAACTTTCATCAAATTATCTGAAATACTTGAAGAACTCACAAGCCAAAATAAAAGATTGATAAATATTAGTGAGATCATGAAGCAAGAAGACACACATACCTCTGTCGATCGCTGCATGCAGAAACACAAATACATGCTGCCTGGACGATTGAAAAACTTCCGACTTGCTATCCCAATCCTTCCTTGTTGTCTTCGGTTGCACAGAGGAAAAGAAAGGTAGAAAAGAACAAAAGAAAATAATGAAGGCCCCAACAGATACGTGTTATAAACCTGCTGCAACAAAGACTTATACCATGCATTGTAAAATTTGTCTGTCTAGCACAGTAGCCAAATGTGAGAGTAAAGAAAGTCAACAGTTAATATATATATATATATATATATGTTTAAGTTCAAGAGAGAAATGATATTACAATGAGAAATGCGAGAAATGGATATGAGCTACTAGTTTTATTTTAGGTTTTAAATATTTAAAAATAAATAAAAAAGATGTAAATGCAACAATAAATGCATTCTTTCTCTCCAATTAATACAATTAATATAACCATAATAAATCTCTCTTTAATTAATATATTTAACTAATTTGACTATCTTACTAATATATTAAATCAATAGAATTCCTCCACTGTAAGGCATCGTTACCGGTGCCTCACTTTAACATTATATTTACTCATAAACACAGTTCTAAATATCAGAGTAAACTAAAATTTTATGCGGAATATAAAACTTTCATAAATATTACATAATAATTCATAGCTTGTCTTAAAACATAACTTGAAACATGCCTTTCAGTTCAAGCATTAACAAATAAATCTTCATATGCCAGCTTCTAATCATCTGCCATGAGTCTCCCATCAAGCCAGCTGTCTCATTCACCTGCGTGCATACTAAAAGTCAGCTACACTGAGTGAGTTATAGTTAATCATGCAACATACAATCAGTTCACATTCTTGCACACATGCCCGAATGTAACATCCCGAAATTTCTAATATTAAATAATTATATATTATTTATTTAAGACCGAAAAGTTTACTTGGGTTATTAGAAAAATAGTAAAATAATAAAGATGGAAGGATAAGTAGGCTAATTAGATGTAATTAATTATGGACCAAAAAAGGAAAGATGGGCCTAAGGTCCATGGGCTTAAGGGAGTATAAATACCCCTTAAAACCCTAATCCTTTCCATTTCCATACATCTCCACACCATAGCCTACACCATCAAAACACACACTTAACCCAATTCCAGTCTCAAATTTTAACCGAGTATTCCTGACATATAAATGAAGTTTTCCACCAAAAAGATCTTCGATCAGATGTCGGGAAGTCCGATTTTTATCAGCAAAACCATAGCAGCTCAAAAGTGAAGATTCCGGCAACTGTTCAGCTGTTCCGGTGACTGTAGCGGCGGTTTCCGGAGAAAGTGAGCTGATGTGTTTGTAGATCGGGACGAGATGGTTCCGTGGCCGCTTGAATCACTTAAATTGGAGTTCGTTTGATATGGTTTTGAGCATCTCGAGTGATTTCAAACAAAAACCTCAAATGTACGTTTTTGTTAAAAATGTTTACTTTTCATGAACGGAATTACATGAAAATTTGTAGGAAGATAGATCGTGTCTAGATAAATCGTAAAGTTGCAAACTTGAGGATTAAAATGGATTTAACAAACTCATGGTTATGAACGACTCGTTTAAAATAGACCCTAGATCTAGTTTTGAACGTTTTAGCCATAAAGGTGCAAGCTTTATGCTAGAAAATGGTTAAGTCTTGATGATGGGTTGATAACGAATGTAAAACGGTTAAGGAGGATAGGATATAGGTGGTTAAAAGTGTAATCATAGACCGTTAACCGTTGTTGAGCCTAAAAAGGAATTAAAGATAGGAAAATCTGAGCTGAAAGCATCAGACAATGGTTCTCGGACCTGAGTCTCCATATGGGTTCTCGGTCAACGCGAGAACTCGGCCAACCTGAGTTTTCGATCGAGTTTTCGGTCAAATACGGGTTCTCGGTCAATTCCTGTTTTCGGTCAAGTATGGGATTTCGGTCAACACAAGTTCCCGGTGACCCAGGGTTGTCGGTCACCAAGTGTTCTCGGTCAACCCAAGGGTTCTCGGTCAACATGTGGGTTCTCTGCTGAGAGTTCTCGGCCACTTGGGAATGTTGTGGTCTGTGGGCCTGACCCAACTTGGCCCAAAAGCCAAAGTGATCAGAGTCCTGATCTAACAAGATAGCCCATCTGTTTAAGAATTAGACAGCAAGCCCAACATAGAGAAGTGTTGGTTAATTAGAATACCAACTTAGATAAATATACAGTTAATTAACATATATATATTTAACAGTTAGCTGGGCTCAATTAAAGAAGTGATAACGATTAATGACGAACGCAACAGGATCCAGGTGAGTTTCTAGCCCCACTTCCTTGTTATGTTTTCGGGGCTGTGTGCATACTCGATGTGATAGTTAATACATTTACCTTAAGTGGTAAGTGTATGCCCTGTATGAATTATGTATGATGATTGCTTGACGGTGCATGAATGATCTTCGGATATTGCATGGACCGTCAGGTGGTAGTTAATGATATGATTGATATATATGACGTATGAATGTTGTATGTATGTATATAAATGATGTATGAATGATTAAGTATGATGTAAGTATGATATGTTGCTAGTACGTGAACGCTCTTCAAGGATTGCACGTATTGTCAAGGAAAGTATGTAAAGGACAGGTATGTTATAATAGTACGAAACAAAGGGTGACCGGACCCTAATAATATCCGAGGATGGAGGGTGACCGGACCCTAATAATATCCGAGGATGAAGGGTGACTGGACCTTAATAATATCCGAGGATGGAGGGTGACCGGACCCTAATAATATCCGAGGATGGAGGGTGACCGGACCCTAATAATATCCGAGGATGGAGGGTGACCGGACCCTAATAATATCCGAGGTATGTAGGGCGAAATGCTCTTTATAATGTAAGGTTAGTTGCGTGTGTATTGTGTATGTTAAAGAAAGAAAGTACGAAAGAATGAAAGTATGTGTATGGAAGAACGATGAATAGGTTAAGTATATAATATGTATCTACGAATACGTATATAAGTAAGTATGTGAATGTATTGTATGTTGCCTGATTAACTAGAACTCACTCAGCGCAGCTGACTTTTAGTATGCACGCAGGTATATATGTTTATTGAGCTGGCATGAGAATGGCACATGGCATGGATTGAACGGCTGGCATCTGAAGATGGAAGAAATGATGTTTTGAATATGATGTTTTATGTTATGGTTTTAAGGAAATGATTAAATGTTTTGTAACGAATGATCGAAGTTAACGTTTCCGCGAATGTTTTAAATAACTCTGATATTAGAGCTATGTTTATGAATAAATCCAACGTCCAAATGTGAGGCACCGGTAACGGGTCCTTACACCGAAGTTGTGTACATCATTCATACTTTACTTTACATACATAACTATCCATACTACGTGAAGAGCCTTCCGCTCTATAACCTCACAGATATTATAAGGGTATGGTCCCCAACATCACAGATATTATTAGGGTCTGGTCCCTACCCTCACAGATATTATAAGGGTCTGGTCCCTATCCTCCCAGATATTATTAGGGTCTGGTCCTTATCCTCACAGATATTATTAGGGTCTGGTCCCTTTGTTTCGTGCAACTGTAACATACCTGTCTTTACATTCTATCTTTGACGATACATGCAATATCCGAAGATCGTTCACGTACTGTCACATATCTTACGTACATCATTCATACATCATATATATATATATATCATACATACATCATACATACGTCATTCATACATCATATATACCAATCATATCTTTAACTACTACCTGGCAGTATATGCAATATCCGAAGATCGTTCATGCACCATCAAGCAATCACCATACATAAATCATACGAGGCATACACTTACCACTTAAGGTAAGTGTATTAACTATCACATCGAGTATGCACACAGCCCCGAAAACATAACAAGGAAGTGGGGCTAGAAACTCACTTGAATTCGGTTACGTTCACCGTTTATAGTTATTCCCTTCTTGAGCTGTGCACGACTAACTGTATAACAATTACACATATCAATTAACTATCACTACCCATATCGCGTTTCTAGTCTAATTACAACCCTCGACGAACGAGGGTCCGGGGGCAGCGCCCCTGGCAGCAGGGTTCTAGGTGCGGCAGCCCCTAGCGGGGTCCAAGGGGCAAAGCCTCTGGTTGGGGTTAACTGTCTTAACACATTTTCCATTAGGATTTCATGATAATATTTCATTGTTAACCTCTCAATCCTTTAAGGTATCTTCTATAAATTAATAAGGTTCAAGGGCTATTCTGTAATTAAATCATTCTTTTTCTAAGTCTAGGGACTGTTCTCTCATTTCATTAAACTTCTAGTTCGTTACCTGGTTCTTAACGAATTGGGTTCATAACGAATGACCCATTCGTTACTTTATAACGAATTGACTATTATAACGAACCAGTCCATGTAACGAATTGGACCCTATAGCGAACTGGTCCCTTGACGAATTGAACTTCATAGCGAATGACCCCTCAGTAATGAATTGAACCTTCTAATTTGTTTTCTTTTAACGAATGACTGTAACGAATTGGGGTTAATTCGTTATCTTTTTACTTAACGAATTTGGACACGAACTAAGGCTAGTTCGTTAAGCTTTCATTAACGAATCACCCTGAAGAATTACTTCTAGTTCGTTAACCCTCCGTTAACGAATTAGGGTTAGGTCAGAGAATGTCAGAAACATTCTCTGACATTCCCTTCCTCGTACCCGCCGCCTTTCCGGCGCCGTCGTCGCCGGAAAACCGCGGGTTCGCCGAAAAACGTATTTTTGCACCATTTTCACCGTTTTTCGTCCCGTTCGATCCAGATCTGAGCTAGGGTGAAACCTAAGATCATCTTAGGTTCGGTTTATACGCGATCCCACCCGGATCTCGTGACTTTAACGGTTTAAAGGTGTCGGCTCGTCGTTTCGCAACTAGATTAACGGGTTTGAGCTCATACAATATCATACTATCATTACCTTGGATCGGAATTGGTTTTCCTTGGTGATTTCGGCTAGAGAGAGAGAGAGAGAGAGAGAGAGAGAGAGAGAGAAAGATGAGAGAGAGATAGCTAAGTGTGTGTTTTGGTGGTGTATGGAATATGTGTGAAATGAATGAAAAATGGGTAATTAAGGTTTATATAATTATGGATCATGGGCTTAAGCCCATGGTCTTTTCCTTCTTTCCTTCATGACCAAGTCTATAACCCATATCCATTTTACCCTACACTAGCCCGACTCATAATAACTAATATTCTCATTTTATTAGCCGAAACTAGAAAACGGGATGTTACATCCACATGGCATTCTACTAGCTTGTCCACCTAGGCCTCCAACTCACCATATTTCCATTCTAAGAGTCTCTCTAATGCTGCCACGTGTCATATTAACCACAAACCCAAAAAACATAACCCGCTCCATTTTTCGTAACCACAACCAATGCAACCAGTCATTTTTCTCTCTAACCTCTGCACGAACATACTAACCTTAATAATTCCGCCACTCATATTTTACTCTAATTCTGGCGGTCATATTCCGACTTCTACATTATTCACCATTAATTTTTTAATCTTCCATGGTATTCTTCACTTCCAAAGGTCGACAGGTCTCCAATCGTTTGGATTCCGTTCAATTCATCGTTTGTCAGAGGAGATGTTATAAGGTTTTTTTTTCCTCAATTGATGATTCTTATAACAGATCTATTCTCATATGAATATATTAAAGGTAATTAACAATCTATTCTTACGTATATTGGTTTAATAGTATAGTAAGATCCGATGAATATATTCTGGCCATTTTGCTTTGTTATAATATCTGATGAATATATTCCGGCCACTTTGTTACAAGCATATTTATATGTTTAATAAGATTTTCCGGTGAGTTTGTTATTTTTTTGTTTAGTGAATATTCATGATTGAATTTTCGTCCAAATTCTTAATTGTTTTCCGGCCAAGTTGTTATTGTTTTGTTTGTCCAATTCTAAAATTTCGCGGCCAGTTTTTTATTGTTTTATTTTTCCAGTTCTAAAATTCTGTCTAATTTATGTTTTATTTCCATCCAATTTTTTATTTTTCTTTACTAAATATTAAAAAACATAATTTCCGTCCATTTTTTATTATTTTTCCAGCCAATTTTTTAATCTTTAATTTAATATTCCTGAAATATTAATTATAATATTAATTATAAAATTACTAATTTTTTATTAACATTTACTAATTATAAATATACTAAATTTACTAAACTAAATTATAATATTGATCTTTAAAATTAAAATACATATTCAATTATAATATTAATCTTCCAAATATAATTTATTCTAGAATTTAATAAAAATATTAATGTACATAACGGATTCCATTATTAGTTGACCTTTTGATTATAATTTGAAATTCAAATTCAAATTATTACGGACTATATTTAAAGGTTTGACTAAAAGAACTATAATTAAGGAAATAATTTATGCTTTTATATAATATTAAATGAAATTATATAACCGTATATAATCATACATTCTAAATATATTTTTTTTGATAATCAATATTTTATTTTTGGACATTATGATTTGAATACAAATTATTCTTGTAATTTATAATCTTCAAGGTATAATTATTCTACTAATTTGATTTTGATAATCAATATGTTATTTTTGGATATAATAATTTACAATAAACCGGTTTATTATATTCAAACTTATTTATAGAAAGTTTCTATACATAATACGTTTAACAAAATTAATATTCTCTACATTCTACTATATAATATCTAATCACATAATCAATTTTCATAACCATTCGTATCTTCTGCCATGTAAGCTTCTACATTGTTAATAATTGTGTTTAGTTTTCGGCCACTTTATTTAACTGTTTTATATTTTCCTTGTAAGCATATGACAATGGAAGCTCAAACCTTTACCATGCTAAATGAAATTGATGTTCTCAAAACATCAACATCAACTCTTAAAGTTAGAGTTCTGAGGCTTTGGAGCATCAAAGACAACAAAAATGTCAACGAGGATTCTCTGATCGAGATGGTTTTAATGGATGAAGATGTAAGTGTCTATTTATTAATCTCTATATATTTTACACTTTCTATAGTTTTTAAATTCTCATAAATATTTATTTCTTTAATGACAGGTGAATCGAATCCAAGCCACCGTTTACAAACAGGATATCTTTCATTTCACAAGATTATTGAAGGAAAGCTCTACATTGACTATTGTTAATCCTAGCGTTGGTCTAAATGGATCAAACTATAGAGTGATTGACTCTCCCAACAAATTAGTGTTGGGACCCAACACTCATGTTAATCCATGTCAAGAGTTTGAATGTTGCATGTTTGGATTCAAAATGATTTCATTTGAATCAATAATCAATAAACAAATTTCTTTGATATCCACAATTGGTATAATAGTATTTGTATTCAAATAAAATATTTATTAATTTTAGACTAAGATTTCCAATTGATGTTTTACTTATTTTTTTTATTTCTTTCTGTTAGATATAATTGGTCACGTGTTTCATGTCTTCAAGAGCAATGTTTCAAATGTCAAAGACAAAAACAAGCGTACAATGGAGTTATGTGATTTAAGCTACCACTATTTATAAATAATTTAGTAAAAAAATTTAGTTAATATACTATATATTGATTTTGAATGCTTCTTATATTTCAGTGGCAATTGTGTGTATCTTACACTGTGGGATCATTATGCATATGAGCTCTCTAAGTATGTCGTTGATCATTTTGATGAAGCGCAACATTATTATACTGCAGTTTGGTAGGGTTAAGTATTACACCTGGTCTGATGGTAAAGGTAAGTATATCTATTTTTGTAAAAATAATTGAGGTTTAAATATATCATGTTAAACAAATTTTTTATTCAATAATATTAATTTTGTAGAGAAAGTGTATGTGTCCAATTCTTTTGGATTCAATGTTAGCCGTTTGTTCATAAACGACTTTTTATTTGAGATAGAAGTATACAAAAATAAGTATATTATTCAACCAGTCATTATTGTGTTTAGTACATAGATTTTATTATGTAAAATTTTAGCCCTTTTACTGTTTCTTAAATTTGTAAATTTTAAATATGTAGTTTGTTTGGTTTGCTGAATGGCAATGATGTCGCTGTTCGTAAACCTATTCCAGTGAAGATGCAATTTTTGAAAGCTACAGATTTGTTTAACATTTGTGACATTTGTACTATTATATTTGTAAGTTAATTATTAAATTCCCTATTTTATACTATTTATCTTTGAAGATTTATTGAATATTGCATAACTGCCTTTTTACTTATTTGCAGCCTAAGAATATCATTATCCTTGGTATAATTAAGGCCATATGTCCAGATACAGAGTGTATTACATTTGCTGTAATACTTGTAGCCGTAAACTCATGGAAACTAACGGTGAATGGGGAAATGAATATGAATGCAAAACCGAAAGATGCAATGTGTTAGGTGTTCTTCCTACACTTAGGTACTTAGTGAGAATAAATTCAAATTTTTATTTTTTCCAATATAGAATTCTCTTGGACAGGAGTTGTGTCGTTGACTCTCTTTGATGGAACAAAACTGCAACTGAATTGATTGATTCTTAAAAGCAGGTTTGTTTTCAATTACTATATCTTATTTATTATAGATCAATGTTATTATGTTGTTTGTTTAACAATTTGAAATATTAAGTTTTTTTTCCCACTTATTTTATTACAGAATGAGGTTGAAAACGGTGGATTCCCTGCCGAGTTGGATTGTCTTTTAGAAAAGAAATTTGCTTTTAAGGTCGATGTGGCAGACTTCAATTTCAGAAACAATGTTGAAGACTATGGTATAAACAAGCTTACTGATAACACTAATATTCTCACTGAATCACAGAAAGACAGAATTGTCGTTTGGTAATTATTTAATACTAAATTTATTCTATAGTTAATGTTATTTTATAAGTATTTTCATTAACAGATTTTATGGTTACACTTTTTATTTTTAGCAAACCAATTTTAATTCTGTTTCATTGGGAGCATCTATGTCAAAATTTCAGTCATTCGGTTCGGTTTCCGTTAAGGTATATATGTTTGTTAAATATGATAATTGAAACTTACAAATATAGGTGACACAAAGATGTGTAACATGATTTTATGATGTTGATTACTTTGTTAATAACAGATTTCGGATATTGGAGATAACCAAACTCCAAGTTCAAATGTTGATGGTCAGGATGTGGCAAATGATACAAAAGGAATGTCAACGTCTTCTGACGATAAACTTAAGAGAAAACTTGTTGAAGTTTTTGAAGTTAACGATCAAGCTAGCATGTCGGCCACTAAGTTTAAGTCAAAGACTATTGAAGAGATGGGGAACACCCGTGAAGCATGTGATGTAACTATTTTAACTCCTAAGGTGGAGAAGGATTCTAAGTGAATGGTTGAACTTTGGTTTCGAATTTATTCGTTTTGGTTTTCCATCTTAAGTATTTTTTAGAGTTTTGGATATTTTATGTTTGGTTTTTTAAACAAGTGTTTTTTGGAGCGACTATCTCTGCTACTTGGTTGTATTGAACAATTTATCATTATTTGAATGTTTGATTATATTTATGTTTGGAGTTATTTTTACTTAATGTTTGGTTCTTTGTTCTATATATAATCTATTAATAAGGACTCTGCCATGCATTTTGAATTTTTGAATGTGACACAGACATAATTTATATTCCAAATTAATTTTTATTTAAAATAACCTTAGATTTTTATAATATGAAAATGGTTTTTGGTTTATATTTATAAATATATTATTTTGTGCTTTTTAAGTTTGTTTTCGGTAAGACCTTATTTTTATAACCATTTTTTCAAATTTTGTATACCAGGCTTTTTATTTAATATTTTGTTACACTTTTTAAAATTTGACTTTAATAACAAATCAAAAAAGATTCTATTAGACATGTTAAAAAGATGATTTGTTTTTTTATATATATACATATATATATATATATGTGTGTATATATCAGATATTTAATTTAGAGTGTAATTTGACAACAAATTACTAATTGAATTTAATAGTATAATTAGTAAGTTTTTTTAAAAATGGTAATTTAAATCTTAGAAAAAAATGAATTATTTATATTTAATTATATTTTAATTTATTCATAGTTTTATATCTTTTTAACATGAACCATTTGAATAAGCCCATTAATTTAGGCCCATACATATCTTATTTTATCAATTTTAAAATTAGAGACTCTTCATTTATATGTATGTTAATTATCATAATAAATTATTTGTCTTCGATTTTTCAGTAGTTTATGCCGGCCAATGCTAACAAATATTTAATCGACGATTTGTAGAACTTCAAACCGTTTCATATTTATCTCAATATATGGAAAATGTAAGTATTATTAAATTTCATTATGTTAATTGAAATTGTTCTTATCTTTTTAGCCCTATTTTAAAGTGATCGAAGATGATTTTTAGTCAGAATCTTTAATTTGGTTGTTTAGGTTTTAATTATAACCCTAAGGCTGTTTACTTAGTTCGTCTTCAACTTCTTTAAACTTTATTTTAATCTCTGTGCATGCTTGAGGGTGTTAACTGTAATTGGTGTTTAAACATCGATCATTGTTTTATTAGCTTGGTAATAACAAGTTATTGGTTGTTGATTCTTAGGTTATAATTGTTATGTGTTAATGGATTTGTTTAATTAAGATTTTGGCATACACATGTTTCTATTGGGCTTATTACTACATAAACATATACATATAATAATCATATACAATATATTTAGATATAATTAAAAAATAAGATATCATTTAGTGTTTTTATCATAATTTTATTGCGTAATATTTATTATTAATTTATGTTTATTTTTTCTACAAAACAGATTGTTATTCCTGCGGTTTGCATTTTCTATGATAATTCGAATTGATAGACGGTATGTATTTGTAAACTTGTAATTAGCAAACTCTTTTAGTGATGTTTTATTTCTTGCATTATACTTTAGCTATCACATCATATTCATTTCAGGTACTTCCAGCTGAGTTCTGTGAAAGAATTTTTGACCCAGGTGCTAATATGCACCCGGTTGTAGTGTATCGCAAAGAAAAAGATTATTTTATTTAAATTGAATTTATAAACGGACGTTTTGTTTTTCAAAATGGCTGGCATCAATTTGTTCAAGACAATCGTTTGATATTTGGAGATGTCTTGGTTTTTGTTTCCATTAACGAAAATGAATGGACATTCGTTTACGTTAGAGATAATCCAGTTTATGATGACATGGTTCTTGATGTTGTGGTTCGTTATCCCACTCTTAAATATCTTATAAGTAACGGTGTTGTTTTTTTTAATAAACATTGAACAATCGGGTTTGTAAAATAAAAAAGTGTTTTATGTAATTTTATTAATCTATTTTGTTTTATTTTTAATTTATTGTAGCCATTGAGAGATGATCATATTAAAAGATACTTTAGTTTAGAGCCAGAAAATTATGATGAAATCATTGCTCAGTCTGTTGATGGATTGTATGGAATCTATATATCCAGTGCGTCAAACTGACTACTTCGAGATTTTCTTTTGCTGGTATGTGGGAAGACATGTCCGCTCGTTGTAAACTGGCTGTCAATGATTATTTGGTGTTTCGACGTCTTCAAGGTACGTAGACATTTAGAATATATGTTTTTGATAGCCGTGGTATTGAACGTGTCAATTTTAATGATGACTTTGTATACACCGGTCCCACCAATCATCCCGAGCACGGTTATGTTCCAATGGTTATAGACATTAAAAGTGATGATGAATCTATTGGTGCATGATGCCTGTAGTTCATTTATCTCGTGTCTATTGTGTCTGTAATCGTTACTGTGTTCTTTTGTTTTGATGAACGTGTTAGTTTTATTATTAAGCTTAGCGAACTTGTGGAACAGCGAAGTTAGGGACAACTTCGCTAAGGTGTTAGGCGAAGTTGTCGTATTATATAACATAACTTGCGCCGTAAGTTTAGTAGACTTTTTGGTAGATCTTGTCTTGTATTAAGTAGAGATACTTGGTTGGTGTTTTGCTTCTTTACATTGATATAACAAGTAATCATTTGTCTTACGTGTTTTCGTGTCATTTACGTGTCTTTCATGTAATCACTCGTATCGTATACGTAGGGGATTCCGCACCCTCGTGTTATGAGATACTCCTGTGTAGATCTGGCTGGGAACCTACAATTGGTATCAGAGCTTTTGCTCGTGATTGTGTGGTTCGGGATTATCACACGAGTGTTAAAATCATTCCGCTAGACTTTTCGCGGAATCGTTTCACGTAAAAACACTGTTCTTGTGTCTGTATCTCAACAATACCCTCCAAATCGCACACCCTATTACTCTCACAGCCATCAAAATCAAAGATTCAGCCTAACATTCATAGCAGATTATTCAGCGAAGTTGCCGTCAGGTTGAATTAGGGTTTTGGCAAAGATATAACAGGCGAAGTTAAGGAACTGCGAAGTTGTACTCCGAAGTTGTTCTCTAGAGAAGTTAATTGGTGAAATTAAGACCCAGCGAACTTTTCTTTTTCATATAACTTCGCCATAAGAGAAGTTACTTACTTTGTTGGCGAAGTTATCTCAACTTCGCTATCTAGTGTTCACAGAATACTTTTTGATTTAATTTCAGATCTCGTTTTGGTTAAGTATGACTTCGATAAACATCACTGAACTGGTAAAGATGGAATTTGAAGCTGGTTCAGCGACTAAAGCTCCAAAGTTACTTAAAGACACTGATTTTGTTGCATGGAAAGACATATTTGAGCAATATGTGAAATATCAAGATGCCAAGATGTGGGTATGTATTCAGGATGGATATATCCCTCCAACAACTATGTTTGAAGGTCGAGAGCAACTTAAGAAGTATAATAAGATGGAAGATGATAAAAAGAAGATGTATGAGGCAGAAAGTAAAGCACTGGCAGCAATAACCATGGCACTACCTCAAGAGATTCTACACACGTTTAGAAAGTACAAGTCCGCTAGAGAATTGTGGGAAGCGTTAGAAAAACGCTATGAAGGAAACGTTGCGATTCGAAACTCAAAGTCAAAATTGTTGAAAACTCAATTCTCGGTGTTCAAGTGCTTTAAGAACGAATCACTTGATGACATCATCAAAAGATACTATCACTTGATGACAGAATTGAACAACTACTCCATAGAGTACACGGAGGCCGAAATTGTAGAAAAACTTCTGGATGCTCTCCACCAAAATGGGAGATATACACTGTTTTGATGAGAGAAGATAAAGAGTTTGAAACCTTTGAGTTGGAAACAGTGGTCAACAAGTTACGTAATTATGAGCTTAATATGATAAGAAAAGAGACTCCTACTGATCAGGTTCAGGATCCGGGAATGTATGGTGCAAAAGGCTCTCCAAACTCAAGCTCTAAACCAGAATCGGCTGCTTATTACTCCGGTGGTGAATCAAACTCTACTCAAGATGGTCATGTGGTGATGAATGTGGACGGAGATATATGTTTTGTAGTTGGTGGAAGTAGTTCTTCAAAATCTCAACCCTCAGCCGGTAACTCTTCCACTAGTTCTTCAAGTGTAAATTACTCAAAGATGCCTATGAGTGTAAAATCTGCTGAACAACAATTTGCTCTTTATGCCTCTTTCATCGCGTCTTATGAGAATTACATCAAAGGGAAGATAGTTGACCCTGCAACCTTGGATGAAGACTATGATCAGATAGGTGCTGATGACATAGAAGAAATGGATCTGCAGTGGCAAATGGCGATGATAGTAATAAGGGTAAAACAGTTTATGAAGAAGACTGGAAGAAAGTTCGTGGGGGAGAGACCGGGATTTGATAATTCAAAGGTTCGTTGCTACAACTGTCAACAAAATGGACACTTTGCAAGAGAATGTACAAATGAAAGAGTTGAACGAAGTCAGAACAGAGCTACTCAACAGAACGAGAATGGAAATGTTACTGAAGCAAAAGCAATGGTGTCTCAACAGAATGGTGGGTATAATTGGAACATCAAAGTTTAAGAGGTGATTGAACAAGCGAATCTGGTGAATATTGTGACTGGAAGATGTGACAAGGAACCAATGGAGGATCAAGCATACATGGCAGAAGTGAATGACAAGCTCTTAGAGGTATGTTCGGAATCTCAGTGTGAACAATGTGAGAAATTGTCTGTCCAATTGAATGTTTTAACTGATCAGTATGTTAGTTTGGATAAAGAATTAAAAACGTTAAAAGAGAAACATCACTACTCTAAAAATAAGGAAAATAGTTACTCGGTAAAAATAAAAGCTAGTGAAAAAGACATAAGAAGCCTTAAGGCCACTCTAGCTGAGAAAATACAAGTAATTGATCTATGCTATGAAGTTGTGGAAGAAAAGACTAAACTTATAGCTGAAAAAGATAAACAGATAGCTGATTACCAAGTAAAAGTGGCGGAATTAAATAGGAAACTAGAATAATTTAGGAATTCCTACATGATGCTTGATCATGCCCTAAGTGTTCAACGTTCCCCTATCAACAAAAGGGGAATTGGATACAATGAAGTTCCACCAGCTTTCAATAATAATTACACTTATAATCCTTGTAATCAGCCATCTGATAGTGTTGAAACTGATCAGACTGTAACGGGTAACATGAAAGTCAACTGGATACCCGTTAAAGTCCAGAAAAGCAATACTGACGGTAATATAAACGAATTGGTTCAGACAAATTCCCTGTCGCAAGTCAAGGTTCAAATTCTGAAAAGTCCGTCGACTCTGTCAAGATAGATGATGACGTTGTGTTGCTCAAACGGGGGGAGAATTATGCGCTTGGTGAAAAGAAATCTTCCTTAAACCCATTTGTTCCCCCATATATGAGACAACCTGTCAGTAACACAACCTCATCTTCTGCTGCACCTCCCGAAATGAATGTTCGGATGGACACTCATAGTCCAAACAAGATTTGTTTTAGATGTAACAAGATAGGACACTTTGTCAATAACTGTCCTCTGAAAAGGAAGAAATCTAAAAATAGGAGGCCAACTAAAACTGAGAATAAAACAAACTTTAAAATGGGTGCTGGTAAGAATTCTAACGCATCCAACTTTAATCGTTGGACAAATTCAAGATTTCATAGAAACCAGCCTCATTTTTTTCCAGTTAATCACAAACAGGGTAATTTCGAATCCAGTAATGCTAGAAACTCAAGGATGTTTGGATGGCCTCATAATCAGTTTTCTAGAAATCTTCCGTTCAGTTCAAATGGAAACTTTCCTCGAAGGAACTTTAGGCAACCAAGGAGTTGGATGCTGTTTAACAGGTTTGATCAACCCAAGACTAGCAGGTCTTGGGTCCCTCCTTTTTAATTCGTTTATTTAACTGTGCAGGAACAGTCGAACAGGGCTGTGAACAACATGTGGGTTGTCGATAGTGGCTGTTCCCGGCACATGACAAGTAACAAGAAATTGTTACGTGATTGGAAGGCTGTTCAAGGAGGAAGGGTTAGTTTTGCAGGAGAAATAGGAGGAACAATTACTAGAATCGGTACAGTTACTAATGGGAGAATCAAGTTGGAAAAGGTTAATTTCATGGAAGAGTTAAAGCATAATCTTCTGAGTGTCTCGCAGATCTGTGACAAAGAATATACTGTGCACTTTACAAAGGATGAGGCACTCATGCTTTATCCTGATTTCAAGATTCCCGAAACCTGGGTTGTGACGAAAGCTCCAAGAGAGAAGAATACTTATGTGATGGACATGAGGTCAACTGAGATGGCGATGGAAGAATCTTGTTTCTTGTCAAAAGCAACAGATACTGAGTCGGAATTGTGGCACCGAAGGATGGGTCATATCCATCTACGAAAGATAAATTACATTGTCAAGAATGGGCTGGTACTTGGGGTTCCTTTAAAGAATTTCAACTTTGAAGATCAATGTCTGTCATGCAAGAAAGGAAAGCAGCACAAGAAACCATATCACTCAAAACTGGTTAACTCAATAGTCACTCCCTTGGACTTGCTCCATATAGATCTATTTGTCCCCATAAATGTTAAAAGCCTGGGCGCAACGTCCTATTGCTTGGTTGTGACTGATGACTACTCACGTTACTTATGGGTTTACTTTCTGAAAACTAAAGATGAAATAGTGCAGTTGGTAATTAACTTGATTACCAAAGTGGAAAATCTTGTTGGGGGAAAGGTCAAGTTCATCAGAAGCGACAACGGCACAGAGTTCAAGAAGTATCAAATGGAGATGTTTTGTCTGCAGAAAGGGATCAAACATCAGTTTAGCGCACCATATACTCCACGACAAAATGGAGTATCTGAAAGGAAGAATAGAACCCTAATCGAAGGCACCAGGACTATGCTGGCAGATGCTAAACTTCCCGTGGTGTTCTGGGCTGAGGCAGTTGCCACGGCCTGCTATATCCTTAATCGTGTTTTGACTGTTAAAGATTAAATAAAACTTGTTATGAATTAATACATCGTAGAAAGCCAAATTTAAAAGGTCTTGAACCTTTTGGGTCCCCATGTTCGATTTTAAAAATTAACTCAAAATTTAGTGAGAAAGCTGACGAAGGTATTCTCGTTGGCTACGTAGTTGGGTCTCCCAATAGAAGAGTCTTTAATCTATCGAACAACAAGGTTGAGGTGGTCTGTAACACTGACATTACAAGTTACAAATCACCAAAGTCTAGAATGGGACCAGCAGAGGCTTTCGAATGATAAATTATTTAAATCTTTTAATTTACCTTCTCTGGAGTTTGCAGATACAGAAGAAAGGACGGCCACTCAGATGCTACTAGATGAGGAAGAGGCCATTATGCGTCGTCCACAGTGTAATGAAAAACAAACGACCGTATGAAGCTCTGATGAAACTCCTGCGGTCTCAAATGATGATGACTTTTTCAATCCGTTTCACACTCAACACGATTCAGATGAAGTCTCTACAAATCTTAGAGAAGACTTAGAGGTTGGTCCTGTCCAAACCACCAGAATCCACAAGAATCATCCATTGGAAAATGTGATCGGTAATCCCTCCGATGGAGTCAGAACCAGAAGGAGCTTGGAAGAAAATACGTGTGTGTATGCAAGCATTAAAGACACTGTTATTATGAATGAATGCTTGTATACCTTCTTTATCAGTCAGATTGAACCAAAGAACTATCAGATGGCTTTGAAAGATAGCTCGTGGGTCGAAGCCATGCAGGAAGAATTGGCTCAGTTTAACAAGATGGAAGTTTGACAGTTGGTTGAAAAGCCACGAGGTGTGAATGCAGTCGTTACAAAGTGGGTATTCAAATTCAAGAGAGACGAGAAAGGGGTAATCGTCCGTAACAAGGCAAGGTTGGTTGTCAAAGGATTTAACCAACAAGAAGGGATCGACTACAATGAAGTGTTTGCTTCCGTGACAATACTAGAGGAAATTCGACTTTTCTTGGCCTTTGCTGCTCACAAAGAGATGAAGGTGTTTCAGCTTGATGTGAAAAGCGCGTTCCTAAATGGCAAGGTCGATGAAGTGGTATATGTCGAGCAACCTCCGGGCTTTCCTGATCTAGACTTTCCTGATCATGTGTACAAGCTCAGTAAAGCATTATATGGCCTACATCAGGCTCCTCGAGCTTGGTACACAACTTTATCTGATTATTTGCTGGAAAATGGGTTTGTGAGAGGAAAGATCGACAATACATTGTTTGTGAAGTGGAATGGGAAAGATTTTCTTCTTGTTCAAGTCTATGTGGACGATATCATCTTCGGGGCCTCAAAGATTTCTATGTGTCAGGAGTTTGAAGTGGTCATGAAGAAAAGGTTTGAAATGAGATCCATGGGTGAATTAACTCTCTTTTTGGGTTTGCAGGTAGATCAGAAGAAGGATGGCATGTTCATTCATCAAACTAAATATGTTCACGATGTGCTTAAACGTTTTAAGATGGAAGAAAGCACCCCGTTTGACACTCTGATTTGTGTCAACCATAAACTAGGTGCTGACTCCGACAGTGATGAAGATGTGGATACTACTCAGTATCGGGCTATAATAGGTTCTTTGATGTACTTAACTGCTTCTAGACCTGACATTATGTTTGCAGTTTGTCTTTGTGCTTGTTTTTAGGCTAACCCAAAGGAATCGCACATGAAGGGAGTGAAGAGGATTTTGCGGTATCTTAAAGGAAAGCCTAAGTTGGGTCTCTGGTATCAAAAAGGAGGAGAACTGGATCTGGTAGCATACACGGACTCTAACTATGGAGGATGCAATCAGAATAGGAAGTCAACTGGTGGCTGTCAGTTTCTCGGAGGAAGATTGGTGTCTTGGCAGTGCAAGAAGCAGACCTCTGTGGCCATATCCACCTGTGAAGCAGAATACATGGCAACATCAAACTGCTGCTCCCAGGTTTTATGGATACAACAACAAATGCGTGATTATGGTCTGAATTTCACTCAAACTCCTATTTGCATTGATAACACTGCTGCTATCTCAGTAACTAACAATCCCGTTAAACATAGTAAAACAAAACATATTGACATTCGTCATCATTTCATACGGGATTGTGCTGAGAAGAAATTAATCTAGCTGGAAAAGGTTGATTCACTGGATAACTTTGACGATCTTTTTACAAAAGCTTTTGGCCGGTCCTGTTTTTAAAACCTTGCTGAGCTTAATGAGATGATCAATCCCGAGTAACCGTGTTCTTTTTGTTCTTAAATCTTAAAAAAAAAACATCACTATCGCTGAGAATTATGTCAGTAGCTTAAGTTTGACGGACATGTTCTTGAATATGTTTGGTCCTTGTATCTACTAGTAGATTCAAAGGATAGCCATTAACCTAATAACTGAAAGCAACTAGGGCGGTTGTGATGAGTTTTTATTCCTTCGCTGAAAATTATGTCGATCACACTCAGTTGGAGGGACACATATTCGTGTGTGTTTGGTCCTGCTAATCCACTGGTTTTAAGTTAATGTGATACAAATTAAATCTGCTCGATCTACTGTGGAGAGTCATTTTGACATGTGAATGTCTCCACATATATCTTTCCGAATGATAGGCAGAAAATTGATTACCCAGTCATAAACGAGCCCGTGAGTGTCTTGATCCTCGCAAATATTGTGTTATCTCACTGCAGTGATCCAGATTCAGGACTTGCAAGTGTTCGTTACGGTTCTATTTAAAAAAAATTTGTCTTATTGCCTTTGAAATTCATCAAGTCAAAAACAACATGGATGAGGCAACAACTGAGTCTTGTGAAAGCTAAGTGAAAGGATTGGAAAGTCGACTCAAATGTACATTGTTTGATCAGACACTACGGGTCGAAGTCAAATCGGGGTGATCTGGGGAAAGCCAAATACGCCTTGAGAATAGATAGGAGGCATTACAATTCCTTAAGTTATGTCCATCTAAATTTTGAACCTTATTGAACCTAATCCGTATCACAGAAGCAATGAAAACAATGCTAAGTCTCATACCTGCCTGTAACCTGTTTCTCTATGTCATAATAATGCTGAACATGAATCCTTGTGACAGCTTCTTAATCAGTATGATTCCTGTTCGGATCTTTTCTTAAACATGCAGGGTATTCTGAAAGACTGAAATTTGATCATGTCTTTTTATATATTACTTTTGTTTTGTATTGCTTTATTTGCTTGTCTAGATTGTGTTTAAAATAAAGACTTGGGTTACTCATTATAATTTTCTTTTCTTTCATATTTGTTCAAAACCTAACTTTACTGTGGTGAAATTATCTAAACGGCGAAGTTGTATTAACTTCGCCCCTGGGTTTTTCTGAAAGTATAAAAGGAAGACAAAGGTCAATTTTGGTCAAACTCACACTCTAAACCCTCGTGAACTTATTCCTGTGAATCAACTCTCTTATAATTTGGTTTTTGTCTGATAATAAGGTTCGTTTGCACCTATCGATTCATAATTTATTAGTTTCGTTTGTTAATCAGTTCCATAATGTAAGGTTTTGATCTGTTTTCTTGACTAACCCTAAAAGACATTAATATTCATCGATTTTCGAATGTTTTGGTCATATCTGGACCTCCGTAGTCTTAATCGGATATCCATATACCTGTTTTCAATCTCTGATTGTTCGTGTTTGCAACTGACAAAGATATGGTGATTGGCTCCGTTCATTCAGCGAAGTTGCCATTTAGCAAAGTTATCTCTAACTTCGCTCACTCTATAACTTCGCTGCTTTAAACTTTTTGGTCACAACTTCACCAAAACTAACTTCGCTACTATCATGCTGAGCGAAGTGACAAACTGAGTAACACATACACCTAACTTAGCTCGGCTATTTTGCAGATATGGCTGCTGTAGTAGGTGCTGGTGGCACTGGTGGTTACGAAGGAGATGGTGATAAGAGACAATTCTTCCCAGGACATAACATGTATGTGACGTTGGATCTAGATGCTCGTGGAGCAGAAGATTACTCGGAGATTATCACATTCCTCATTCGCTCAAGAATTTTTCACTCTATCACTACAACTCTTCCGATATCTTTACCAAATATTGAAGACTTTTGGAGAATAGTTGAATATGATTACCGTCTTGAACCTCTAGTTATGCGTGCTACAGTCAATCGACAAGTGGTATAGTTCTCAGCTAATCAGATCAGGGAAACTCTACAGTTCGGGGTTGAAACCACTCAGGATCCTACTGAGTTTCCAGCTACTTTCAGAAATGGGGCTTTTCTTCGTATGGGGTACTCGGGTCTATTGGAAGACTCACAACGCAGAAAGGGTTTCCTGTTAGACCAGTGGCGTTTCTTGATGCATGTGTTGATTGTGTGCATGTCTGGTCATAAGGCTGGATCCGATGGTATGGGTGCAACAATGCAGTCTGCTATAACCGCGTTGACATATAATAAACCTTATAGCTTCAGTCAAATGGTGTGCTATGAGATTGACCGTCAGAGGCGATCTGTGGCACGGGAACGTTACTTAATGTATCCCAGATTTTTACAGATGATTCTTAATCATGTCGCCCCAATCTGCCACAACGTCTCCCTATCTCTTATGTGGAAAGTATAAGCAAGAGAACTTTTGCACAGTGTAAGTCATCTAGTGCTTGAAGCAAAGCTGTACTTCGTCCGAGGCACACTGCCTTGTTTGGGTATCTTGTCAATCCTGCTTATGTTGCTCCACCGGATGATGATTTTATTAATCCTTCTCCGCAACAAGTCGATATTCCTCAACCACCTCCTGTGATTCAACTACCATAGGTGGTTCAAGAAGCTCATATTGTTGATCCAGTCGTAGCTCCCGTCGAACAGGTTGATCTTGAGGTTGCCTTTGGAGGGCAAGGTTTCTTTGATATGGCTACGGTTGATCCTACTGAACTTCAAGCCTCAGTAGTTGATGTTTCTGGTGTGCATGCTTCTCTGGTTGATACATCTGTGGGTCCATCTATTGCCTTAGTGGAGGATTATGAGGAAATGTTATCTGATTCTTCCACTGATGAAGCTGTTGAAGCTCAGAGTGTTCTGGCTGCTCAAGAAAGGATCCAAGGAAAACGAAAGAAAGATTCGAATGATAGTGAGTCAAATTATGAGGAGAAGATGTATGCCTTAGTCCGTAGATCAAAGAAGGCTAGAGCTGGTGAAAGCTCGGGTGTTGTTCACTTTGCCCCTCCACAGTTATCTGGTATGTCTACACTGCCTCCTTCTTCGACTGATCCATTATTAGTGACATCTGGTGCTCCCTCGGTGGCTTTGTCGGCACCATCTATTTCACCCTCTATGGTACAGGTGTCTACACCAGCGATTGTTTCTTTACCACCTCCTTCAGTTACTCCATCGGAGGTGGTTACTATGTTTGTTGAGTCCACACTGGTAGCTACTGCTGGGTTATCTGTCTCTGTTTCACCTACAGCCACTACACCATCTACATCGGGTATTCCAGTAAGCTTGGGCATTCTACCGCCATATGCTCTGGATACTTCTCACATGTCTTTTGATTTTGATACT